>NW_025941804.1:84907-159005 GCF_000764305.2 Hyalella azteca
GCATGAGAGATGGTAACATCCCTCACACGAAGAACAACTAACTGTCCTCTTCCTGTTGTTAACAGTCGAGCAACTCAGGCACCCGCGTCCTCTCCCCTCCATCCCTCGGCCGTTTCCATAAGGTTAGGCGAAGACCAAGACGGAACGGCTGCTGTGGCTACAATCAAAATTACGCTTATGCTTGATCGAATACTACGTGCAGCCAGTCAAGCAAGTGGCACGCCGCAAAAGAATAACGAGCACACTCAGTAGAAAGACGTGTCAATAATAAAATCGCCGCGTCAGCAAAAACGAGCTTCCGATTTTTCGGAAGCAAAAACGATTTTTTAGTTTATTGTAGACCTGACGTAGCGATGCATAAACTCTACGGTGTGATGTGTAGGATCTACGTAGCTATCCTACATCCTACATAGACAGACTCGTAGACTGAAGATAGGAGAAAACTAATTCATGGACTGCGGACTGCAAAAACAAACCCTTAGAATATTGACAGAAAAATTTAGTTAAAGGATCGCGTCCACACAGGAAAAATTATTTACTGATTTAAAATAAATTAAATGAAAATAATTTTAATCCAAATCTAAACTATTTTAATGACGAATTTGAAAGCTCATGCTTAGAATAATTGAATAACGGTTTACAAATAAATCTGAAAGAATACTTATAAATGGTAGTCCAAGACCAATTTATATATTGATTTAATAAAAAAGTTGTAAGTAGGTCAGTATGAAATAACCAGATCAACGTGAACGGCAAAATCAAAGCTATTAAAAAGTTATTAATTATTCATATATATTTTCCATATATAATTATTTATTAGTAAATAAAGTTGTTTAACGTTGCAATTGATTAGCAGAAGTTTATACAAAAAAAAATCAGACGCAAATGAGTTATTCAACCAATATGATTTTTAAAAAGAACATTCAAAGAATAGTGATACTAATAACATTTTAATAGAATTATGATAATAATAACATGTATTACAATAGAATGAATTTTTTCTATGAATAAACTGCATTTTAATTTTACAGAGTGGCTTTTAAGCATTTTTAACGCATCCCTCAGGACCCTATCCTTCAGAACCCCTGTTAGTTATTTGCCAAGAGTGAGTTAACTACTGAAAAAATATAATTCTGACAAATAACTTAATTTGATGAGGTGTAATTTCAGAAGTGTAACGTTACGCAACATTAACAAAATCATGTACCTCAATTTAGATAAGAGATATACTTATATATACATTTATATTTTGTATTTATATTTATATTCATATTTATGTTTATATTCATATTTATATATTATATTTATTTTTATATTTATGTTTATATTTATATGGATCTTCAGATACCAGACACTCAAGATCCTGCAAACTTTCACACAAGTCTGGTGATAAGCTGTTGACATCTATTTAACTGATAATTTATATTCAACAGATCCTTCTCATGGCGCGTTCTACGGTTGCCATGGTGATTACGATCGCCTGGTTTCTTTTGGGTTTTTCATTTGCTTTGCCAGCCGATGAAGCTAAACAGTCTCCTGCTGGTGAACTGAACTCTAATCTTGCGCTGGAGATAAGAACCACAGAAAACCCTGCAAATTTTAATGGTCAGCGATCCAGTAACCAAGATTTTGTCGTATCGTCCAATGAGGATCGACGAAGATCGACGCCTGATCGTCGATTATCGTCCAGCGCACGAAATGAAGATCGAGTTAATCGATACGTAACACAGAATGAATTTTCTACGAGTTCTCGGCCTGATTATTCGACGAATAAATGGAAATATGACACTAATCCACGCCAAAATTATAACAATAATTACAATCTTGATCCCAATAACAATGTTGGCGCTGATTACTATACGAATCCTCGTTCAAATTTCTCTACTAATTTCAAAAATTACAACACGAATCTACAAGGACAACAATACCAACGCATCCGTCCATACTCTTACGATTCCTACGTTACACGCACAGGAAGTTCATACCCATACGCACCTCCACGTCAATCCTTCCAGTCCTCTTCGTACGTCCACGATAAAATCCCCAAAACGATCTTTAAGTCCTCAGACTTCAAACCTTCTTCCCATCCCGTGGACTTGCCGTTCGAGTGGGCGACAGTGACAGAAAAGTCCAATGTATTGGTCAAACCGTACTTTGATAAATTCGACGAAAATCAGAATTTATCCAAAATTCAGGAGCGAGTCAAAATTTTCTACGGAGGAAACATGAAATCCGCTCCGCAATTTCGAAATATGCAGAGAGAACAGCAGGCTTTAGAGCAACAGAAGAAACTGTACCGGAGCTTCAAGACGCAGCGAGCCAACCAAGTTCTTAAGACCCAGTCGGAATAATCAACGAGCTTGAAGAAGCTTATACTCAAAACGGGTATAAAATAATCAAAACGAGTATTATCTATACCCGTATGGTACATACATATATGTTACATTTTGGTATAATTATTTACCCGTTTATAAAATGGTTTTATTGATAACGCACTTACTCAGATTATGCCAACAGTATCTCACTGTTTATTAATGATTCTCACTGCAAAAGAGTAAAAATATTCCTTATTTAAACTTGATTTGTTATAAATTCTAAGTTGTTTATACTCGTTTAAATAAGTATTATGAACGAATTATAGCCTCCGAAAAAACAAGCGATAACACACTGCAAGTAACTCATCAATGTAACGGACATTATTTTATTTTATTATAATGGTTTTGTTAGGAAAATAATTGGAAATAAATTAATCCCTGTCTTTTCCTGTTACACTTTTTCTTCAGGAGTAGAATTTCCTTTAAAAGAATTGGAGAAATATATTTCCTTCTAAAATTCAAGCACATCAAGGTTTTTAAAACTGTACGGGAACTGTATACGTTTGATCTTGATATTTCATTCGGTATATCTTTCGTACTTATAAGAGGAACATAAGTTTGATATTTATCTCATTAAGCTTCAGTTCTTTTGCTTAAAAACAATATCCATATTAGTATTCACTACACTATACTAATACTAATATTAGTATAGTAGTATTAATTCCATATTGCTCTGAAGATGGCATTCATGATCAGAGTTTTGGACTCGGGTTTAGTTTCTAATTTAATTGACTTGAATAAGTGAATAAAATTGAAGTGAATAAATTTCGCTGGAACTCAGTGTTTAATTTTTTCTTAACTTAATACCGGAAGTAAGACAAATATTTTCGTTGTACTAAAGATGAGTTTGTGTATGTATTTAATTTCATTATCAGTTGATTTATTTTCAACACTGAATAGCAAGTTAAGAGGAATCAAGTAATGTAAAATATCCTGTATTTCAATAAAATCCCGTTTATTAATTCCAAAGCTTCAATAATAATATTTAAAGTAAGGTTTCAGTTTGAGTTTGTACTTCGGTCCTTAACTTCAACATTTATTTCAACATGCATGATTTCCTATATAATGAATGTCGGGTTATTTTCAATAAAGACTTCAGAAACTGTTTGAACATGTGTATTAATTCATATGAAAATATCTCCATGCTTTAAATAAATAAATTATTTTCATTGACATATAAATAAATACATTTCCGGCCATTCGATTCAGTAAGTCATTGGAACCGATAATAGTTATACAAACATTACTATCTTCAAATGCAGTTACTGAAATTCACTAAAAATTCAGAATAATTAAAAAAATACTTGCCTTCCGAATTTTTGACAAGTCTTAAATATTACGCGGAAATTTGTTAAAAAAGAAACGGAATGGAACAAGTGTCAGGGAATTGAAAAATTACTCTTATATACGAATCTTCTAACGTTCGCAATTTACTAAAAAAATTGTAACTTCAGAATTCAATTATTATAAAAAAGAACTATCAACCGCAATAAATATTTGCGCGATAAAAGAGTAGCTGAGACACTAATCAAAAAGCCAATAAGTTAATTTATTAATAACATTGAATCATAATTGATCAACTTCGTTATTACTAATAAAATATGCAGTTATATTTAGGACGTTGACTTTTGCTGAAGTCGGCCTGACGCTCTCGCTCGGCACACACGATTTGCTCCTAAACTTCGTAATATAACTTCCAGCAATACATAATTTAAGGAGCACAGCTATATAATTCAATTATTAATAATAAATAATTTAGTTATAAGTAGCCCGTTGTTGCCCGTTGGCTCTCGCTCGGCGCACCCAATCTGCTCTTTATTTTCGCTTCATAATTTACTTCAATACATAATTTAGGGAGCAATAATAAATAATTCCATAATTAATAATAAATAATTTAGTTATAAGTAGCCCGTTGGCTGTTGCTTAGGTCGGCTTGACGCTCTCGCTCGGCGAGCTCGATCAGTTCCTATACTTCGTAATACAATTTACTCCGATACATAATTTACGAAGCACTAGTAATTTAGGGAGCAATACTAAATAATTTCATTATTAATTATAAATAAGTTAGTTATAAGTAGCACGTTGGCTGTTGCTGAGGTCGGCCTGTCGTTCTCGCTCGGCGCGCTCGATCTGCTCCTTGACAAAGTCAGGGATGGGGTGCGGGTTGGCGGGGGCCACAGGCAGGAAGTCGGACTGCGGTTGGTAGCCGTTCTCGTCCGCGACGAACTTGAGCTCGAACAGAGTACCGTCCGGGAGTGTGTAGCTGGTACGATAGATTGATATTAATTAATGTTATTTTGAAAAACATCAATGTAACTTTTGGTATTTGAATAATAATAATAATGATAATAATAATAATAATAATAATAATAATAATAATAATAATAATAAAGAAATATATTTATTTATCAATTGTTCCCGTTAAAATTAAAAACTTAGGTATACAATCATCACAAATTGAAAATGTGCTAAGTTATTTTTATTTCCCTCTATAAAATGTAAGAAAACTGAATTAAATTTAAACTTCTATGTATAAATCACGAAAAATAGGCAAATTCTTTTATATATTGCCTGTAATAAATACAATTCTTAAACAGCGAATGTGACCGTTGGGCGCCGGGCGGTTGGTCGAAGATGCGTCTGTGCTCAAGCAAAACACTCTTCACAACGCTTATTTTTTCAAAGCTATGTTAATATTCTGGTTTTAGTTTCGCACTTGAATAGGAGGAGAGAAAGGGTACTAATACATTATGGAAGCCCCAATCTCATCGTGTGCTAAAGTGAATATTATTTATTTACTTAATTGATCATCATATCATTTTATTTAGTCTCCCATAATACTTTTTTCTGAGAAAACTATCATTTTTTCTAGCCCAAACTGCTTCAATCCTTTTATTACCATGATTTTGGCTTCCTAATCACGACTGATTTTTTCTTAAGATACGAGTCTGCTTAAAATACGAGTCTGCTTAAGATACGATCATACGAGTCAGCTTAAGATACGAGTCTGCTTAAGATACGAATCTGCTTGAGATGCGAGTCAACTTAAGAGTTGACTACGAGCCTGCTTGGGATTCAGGCAGGCTTTTGACGGCTTAATTTGATTTTGCTAGGTGAGATTTTCGAAAACCTAGCAATGCTTGCAGTAATTTGAAATTAACTTTTTCATGACTTCGGAAACATCGTCGAGATAATATAAAATAACTGAAGACTTACTCAGACTACCTAATGGAAAGTATTCATGAGTTCAAATCCGGAACATTTTTGAACGAAAGAAACAACGAAATCGGAAAAAAACAAGGTTTGATTAATTCAGTATACGGAAGCTATTCTGAAATGAATTTGCTGCAGGTAATATTAAAGTGTGTAATTACGTGTTCAAAGAGCTTTTTTACGTTTTTGTTTTTTTTGGTACAATTTAATATATATTTTTTCAAAACATGTGTTAAATTCCGGGGTGTTCGCAAAATATTAGCTTGCATTGTTATGCTCTGCAATATGTGTGTATAAGTTTTTTATGAATGCATTTAATTCTGTATTTTTTAATGTATATGCACGTTTTTATGCTTTCCAAAGCAGGTGTTCATATTTTTACTTTTTTTTTAACTGTGTCTCTACTGGTTTTTCATTAAGTAAAAACGTAAACAGTGATGGCACTTGAAGAAAACTCATTTGAGATAAGGTCACGAAAATAATCATTTCTTTTCTTCTTCCACCTGTCAATGATTAGGCTAACATAGAATATATAATTACATGTACATCTTTTATCCACTCAAGAATGTTTCTATTATTCCCTCAGTCCCATTTTACCGAGTTTATTTGTGAGGTTTTGTAATTTGTTTAAAAACTCACTCACTACTTTTTCAAATATTTCCACAATCAATTTAATCAAAATCAATCACACAATCAATTTTTCAAAATTTAATCGAAAAATTTCATTGCTTACCTCACTTGACCGGCCTGGACCACTACGCCGGCCTCGTTTTCGTTCTGTCCGGCCTCGGACCTCACGATCCCGTCTTCGGTCTCGATATCGAAGGCGTAGGATCCGTCCTCGGGCTGCACGCGGTCGTCCCGTAGGATCTTGACGGGATCCTTAACATCGTCGCTAGATCGCTGGCCAGGGGCGCTGTAGCTCGGTGGGGAGTCCGGTCGGGCAAGGGCCGATGCCACGAGAGCTACGAAAATTATCTGAAAATGACAATTATTTTAATTAGTAAATTGATCTTAATTACTTTCGGGCAAGGGCCGATGCCACGAGAGCTACGAAAATTATCTGAAAATGACATTAATTGAGTTAGTTAATGGATGTTGATTACTTAATCCTTATTAGGAGTACAAAGTGCTACGAATATTGAAAAGTAGCTATCAATTGTTGAGTTATACACAAAAGAACAGCATAGGAGGGAGTAGATGGAGGCAGGGAAAGTTCTTCAGGAGTCGCAGGCTGCGACGTCTTCCATTCAAACGCAGGTCAAGGTGATGCTTTAGGAGGAACCTTGTTGCTGCTGCTGCTGCTGGTGCTGCTGCTGGTGCTGCTGGTGAGCATCTGACACTGCTGCATCTGACACTGCTGCATCTGACACTGCAGCATCAGACACTGCAGCATCTGACACTGCAGGATAATCTGTAACACTGAATATATTGATGATCATTCATTGAGTCTCTGACCGATTAGATGGTCCGACCATTAACATAATTCTGAATATATGCCTTTATTTTCATAGGGAGTGGGTAGGATTATTTTACCCTATAAATAGGGGCCTGATAGAACTATTTTACCCCATAAATAGGGACCGGATAGGATTATTTTACCCCATAAAAATGGACCGGATAAAATTATTTTACCCCATATTTCGGGACTAATTCGTAATCCAGAAATTCCTTCCGCTTGGAAATGATTTCCGAAAAAGTATTTATGTAACTATTTCTTTAAACATTGCTAAAAGAGAGCGCAATTTGTAGACGTATTAACTATGTATAATTCTTACTCGATAAAATGAACATTTGAATGGGCATATTGGAATATCAATGTATAAATTTAGTGATTAAAACAATTTAATGTAAATAAATGTTACTAAATCATAATGACCTGCAATTAATTTATGATTTTTTTGCGTATATTTCAATATTTTAATATAATAAATGGTTTCTCGTTGTGAATTTTGAGGAATGTATCATTATTTTTAGAAAAATCTGCATAGCCAGATTATCTTATTAAAGGTTTCCAATCTTGCAGAAGTTTTGTTCTTCTTTGTGTACTTAAACGTCAAAAATGGCGTCATTTATAAACTATTGGCATATGAATAACCAATGGAGACGTTCGTTCATTATTGGACGCTTGATTACGTTCCATTATTTGAATTAACAAAAAATCCGTCCAATGGACCAATAATAAAATATGAAGTGTTTCTTTAAATTATTGTGTAATTTATCTATCTATAAGCAGAAATTCTTTATACACAGCTCAGTTTAATTAAGCACACATGGAGAACTTCATTAAATTTTTTTATTTCATTCATCACAGAATCGTTAAGTTATTGATAATATATGAAAATGAATGAATTGTAAAAACTCGAACTCATTTCCTATCTGATTAAATTCTGGAAAAAAATACATTGAATTTTTTATTAACATCGTGACAATGTCTCTGGCATGTCCACCAGATAAAAAATTCTATTATTATAAATATTTTTTACACAGATTTTTATGATTAAAAAGGATTTTTTATGCGTCGATTTTATTAAAATATTTTATTTTCTTGGTCATGACAAAATGAATGGCACTGGCGAGCGATGATGCCTACACTGCCAGGGCAAAATAAAGTGGGTGAACAACTTTCACTTTCACACACACACATGTTTGTGTGATGCCACACTTGCCTACACATACCTACACATACCTACACATACATGTATCTACACACTAGCATGTACACTTGCCTATACATACCTACACAAACATGTACCTACACACTAGCATGTACACTTGCCTATACATACCTACACATACATGTACCTACACACTAGCATGTACACTTGCCTATACATACCTACACATACATGTACCTACACACTAGCATGTACACTTGCCTATTTTAAGGGATTTGATTTAGTAAATGTTTTATGAGACATATATATATTTTTTATTTGTGCATTTTATCCTAGTTTAAAGGATTTTACTTAATGTAATGTAAACATATTTAATGTTTAATGGGAAATGTTTAATAGGATAAAAATGTATTTTGTTAATCATTCAAATATATCAATTGCAATGCGCTGTACCGTGTATGGCAAATGTATAGCAAATCGCTCCCATCAGCCGCTAATTCGAGTGACCTAAAATGGGTAGGTACAATCAAGACACTGGCAATGCACCAACGAAGGCTGCAACGTCGCAATGCTTCTTGGTACTGAGATGAAAGTTACGTTGCAACATCAACGTTTTTTCTTCCATAACGTACAGATTACGTGTAACAAAGAATTCCAGAGTCACATGGCAAATAGTGAAAATAGCACTATTATATTTTATTTAGCGCTATTATATTGTGCTATATATAGTGCTATATATATAGCACTAGTATATAAAGCTATATAGCACTAGAAAAAATAGCACTATTTTTTCGCAAATGCATATAGAAAATAGTGAAAATATATTCGCAAAGAAATAAATTTTTCAATTATTGCATTTTTGGCTGTAAGAAAACAATTCTATCTACCAATGAAAATTAATTTAAATTGTGACGAATAATTAATTGATCACACTCACGAATTTCATTGTAGTGGAGTATTGACCTGGAGCACCACGACGTCAGTTCCTGAGCTCGTCTTACGACAGTCTGAGGGTCACCTGCTCAGCCGCCGCCTTATATACGAGACCTGCCGATGACGTCATCACCTCCAGCTTTACCCTGTCACTTCACAGGGCGGATATATTACTTAAAGAATATCAAATTTGTGGATGATTTTTATTCAGGATCATCAATCGAATTTTATTAAGGATCTTTATGATGAATGTTTGAAAGAATAAATTTTCAAATGTTTTCATAAAATTAATTTAACGAAACTATCAAACTGGTTTATATGTCATCAAATTAAAGTTGTTCAGCTGGCTTCAAACTTCAAGTTTATTATTACTAGAAAAATTTGCTGATTGCTTCAAAATATTCATAGAAAAAATCTATAATGTCCATGCCTTACAAATCCATTTTGCTGAATAATTAGTAATTTTTTAGTAACTTATTTTGAGTAAAATTTCGCCAGGGTTAAAATTTTAATTTGCATTACAGAAATAAACGTCATTTTTCCAATTGTAACTATTTTATTTTATTTTCAACTGCAAATAATTAAATCTCTTATAAAAGATTAAAAAAATCTCTACTAAAAATCTATAATCTCATATTCTGATTTTGCCAACTTTTTGAAGGTCAAATTTCCATTATCTGATCCTGACGCGTGGCTATCTATTAGAAATTGGCCGCGTAAGCACATTGTTCTTATGTTGAATACATCATATTTATAAGTACAATGTTCTTATGTTGTTTTGTTCTTATGTTGAACACATAATTTAGAAAAATTACATGATGTCTGAGGATTTTATAATACATTTTTTTTCGGGTAATTCGTCAAATTAATTAGAAAATAATTAAATGATCTACCGGTTTGTGGCAATAATTCTTTCTTAAAACATTAACATAAATTAGAAAAAGTTTCTATTTATCCTCAGATTGGCTGCAAAAAATTAAAAATTGAATAAAAATAAATATTTGGATTGAATTAAATACAAAAATGAGAAATTGTATACTATCGGGAGCTGATTTTCCGCCACAA
The DNA here is from genome assembly GCF_000764305.2 of Hyalella azteca. Classification (NCBI taxonomy): domain Eukaryota; kingdom Metazoa; phylum Arthropoda; class Malacostraca; order Amphipoda; family Hyalellidae; genus Hyalella; species Hyalella azteca. The sequence continues at coordinate 95,112 of NW_025941804.1, forward strand.
TATGTATTAGAATTATGCACATAAATTAGAAAGAGTAAACAATATTGGCCACTGATTGGCCTTAACGATTTTTATTAGAATTATACAAAAATAGGAAATTATATACAATCAGGGAGCTGATTGGCCGCCACAACTTGTATGAGAATTAAGCACATAATTTAGAAAGACTATACAGTATTGGCCGCTGACTGGCCGCCATCATGCGTGCGTGCGCAGATATTGGCTCGGATTAAATTGGCTCGCCTTGACACGGCATCTTGCCTCCTGGTATCCATGATACCAATTGTGTCCTCTCGCAGCGCCCGTCGGGACGAATGCAGCCACTTCCGCATACAGGAGTCTCTGTGTGTCCTGTGTGGATTTGTTGGTGTCTGTGTGTATCCAGTGTGTATACAGGGGGTGTCTGTGTGCGTTCTGTGTGCATACAAGGTGTCTGTGTGCGTTCTGTGTGCATATACAGAGGTGCCTGTGTGCGTCCTGTTTTACTATACTAGTATACAGGTGTGCTTGTGTGAATTTTAGGATGGCAGACATGACAGTCTTTGTGCATCCTGTGTGGATATACATGGGTGTCTGTGTACGTCCTGTTAGACCATACGTTGGTTTCTGTATAGAGCTTGTTTTTCCATACAGAGGAGTTACAAATGAATGTCTTAAGATCAATGCACGAATGTATCAGGCAGATGAAAAGACTAATAATAAGCAACGATGCGATAATTGTCTAATCAGTAATATAATTATAATAATATAATTAATATTATTAATAAAATATAATAATAAAATAACTATATAATAATAATAGTAATTACTAATTGGGCCATTTTCAGCGCTCATATATTATTGCTCTAATTTTTCTCTATGAGAATAATAAAATAAAAGAAGACGAACAGACGTTAATAATTGATAAATTAAAACATGAGCCACAAATTTTACAATAAGTTAGTTGTGAATACGAAAATAAATTATTTAAAAAACGTATGTGATATACAGCAAAATTATTTTGTCGCGAATTCGCATAGACATATTTTTATGTTTAAATAAATAAATAATGTATTACAATGAATTCTATACCACAAATCACACAAATCTTATTAAGAAGTGATAATTCACAGCCTAACAATAAAATTACGCAATTTATAAATAAATATTAAATTTAATATTTTAAATTATTTATTTAATTTATTAATTCATAATATATTTACTTATAAAATTTATTATAAAATAATAAAAGCACGCAATTTATAAAACGTCGTGCATATGAAATGTAGAACCTACACGTGCCATGACCTGACCTTGCTAAGTGATTAAACGTTAAAATTTAACGATCAAGGACGGCCAGTTTATAAACGATCTGAACAAACATTAACACAAGCTGTATTTGATTTCTAGTTTCATTTATACAGGACTTTTATTTTGTATTACTAGACTGTAGTTGAATATCGATTCACAGCATTTTGCGGTCTCGAACTCGCAACTCACTGCTACAATTCTGCTGTGCTTAACCACCCGGCCTCCTTGCCGATTCTGACCAGAAACTGACGCACAGAGCTGGGATGGAACCCGCGCCTCTCTGCGCCAATCTTGGTACTCTGAACTTTAACCACTGGGTACTCTGAACTTTAACCACTACTGCTGAACGTATGAAAATCAAATTTACCTCTGCGTACTGAAAGTTACATATTAGACTAATTCTTTAGCCGAGACATCGCACCAATTTTATGAAATGGGTATGATGTTCTTAATCATACCGATTACATATAATGGTTATGATAGTATTAAAAATAGTGCAGTGGAGACGTGCATACATACCTCACAATATGTTCCTGGTACAATTTTTAATTCTATTAATCAATTAGGCAATGCAACTTTCTGTTAGCGATTATCTATGCAGATTTTAACGTCATGTTGAAAATGATACATGGAGACTTCAATGATCTACGGAGACTTCAACGTCCTGTTGGTAATGATCCATGCAGACTTCAACTTCCTGTTGAAAACGATCCATGCAGACTTCAACTTCCTGTTGATAACGATCCATGCAGACTTCAAATTCTTGTTGATAATGATACATGGAGACTTCAACGTGCTATTTGTAATGATCCAAGAAGACTTCAACGTCCTGTTGATAATGATACATGGAGACTTCAACGTGCTATTTGTAATGATCCAAGAAGACTTCAACGTCCTGTTGATAATGATACATGGACACTTCAAGGTACTGTTGGCTTTGATCCATGAATAGAGACTTCAATGTCTTGTTGATAATGATCTACGGAGACTTCAACGTTCTGTTGATCCATGATCCATGGCCATTATGTCAGGGGTAAGAAATTCTAGACATTCTTGTGAACTGCAATATACTGTATGAAATTGTTCATATAAGGTTGTTAACTACTTATCTCTGGGTAGTAATTGATAGATTTAATATATATTTTAATTATTTTAATTATAAATTAACTACATTAATTTAAATGAAATTTTACATATGTATTTTTCAGGACCTAACGGTGATGTTTAGCCCGTGTGGGTTATCAATTGACTGAAGAAATAGAATCTGCCTCAAGATGACAACTGAAAATACACACGCTTTACGATGAAACCATTCCTTTCACACCTCATATAATGTCAATATTATGATTTGGCTTTAGCGAGATAAAATAATTTTCTTGAAAATTCGATACTTTATTCCAAGACAGACAAGGCATTAGAATGGACACGACTTATAAAAGTGCACTTGCTGAGCATCGTTTAGTTCCTTGCACTACGAATAAGCAACCCAAGTATTGCCAGAATATCATAACAACCTAAGCACTATACCATCTTTGTACTTACATTATTAGATTCATTCAATCACACGATCACTAAGAAGTTTGAAGCAACTAAAACGCTAAGTAAATTCACTTTTCCTTTAATGAAAACGCAGTAATTTTCCGATTCTATGTTTTCTTTGAAGATATGGTGGATTTTTTAGAACTTTCTTTGCTTTTGAATTTTTGGTGATGTTGTGGGTAATGTAAAATGTGGTTGTCCCACATTAATGTAGAGGGATAATCACATTAATTTACGTGTGGGACAACCAGATTAATTTACGTGTGGGAACACCAAATTATTTTACGAGTTGGACAATCACATTAATTTACGATCGAGTGGAATAATTACATTAATTTACGAGTGGAACAATCACATTAATTTACGAGCGGGACAACCACATTAATTTACGAGTGGTACAACCACATTTATTTTCATGGCTAACATATTGGATAGCTTGGCAAGGTATTTTGGATCTTCTTGCAACCATAGATAGAAAGATAGACGAGGTGTTCAACGACGCTTATAACCTAGCGATAAAGGTCCAAGATGGTATCAGACATGACGAGACGATGGATATTGGACATTATACTGAATGTTTTTGGTATTGGATTGAATATTTTACATTATATTCAGCCCTTCTACATGATATTCTACAGCGTCATCCACCATACGATAGAAGCGAGTGATTGTACCAGCCTTGACAAGGCTAAGGATATTCGAACAGATGCCAACATGATGCTAACGAATAAAAATTACAACTATCTCATATACTTCATCAAATCTACGCGAATACGCCCGACTCCTAAATTAGCAAATAAGGAGAAATGTGGTGGCCCATGTGACAAATTGTGATGAGTGTCATTCTGAGAAGCTTTTGCCGACGCCTATAGATTTACGCTCAGTGATGTTGTTACAAAACAATTGCTTCCACAAACGTATTTCACTATACCCTCTAACTCCATTTTAACGGATATATGAATTAAAGCCCCATGACTGATAGTATACAGAATAGTGCAATATATACTCAGGCACATTGTACAAAAATCTTTTAACACCATCAAATATGAGAAACGTTCATAAAAATAATTTTAAAAACATTTCGAACATGAGCAAAACGCTCGGTCAGACATGATCGATCGTTACTATTAAATATTTCTACAGCATTGCGTTACTATTAAGGACAGCGACCTTAAATTCCATCAGACATTTCCGGCTCTAAAGCAGATGTGAAAGTACTCAAGTTGTCTAAGGCTGCATTCCCGTCCAGCTTTAGTAATTAATTTTTCTCTGCCGCTTATGTGACTTCTGTATATTAAGTATTAACTGTAATATGTATAGGATTTTGTCATTTAATTGTTATTGCAATGCATGGTCACAATTGGACCTAAGCTGAGTACATTATATATAATATAAAGTATTGTTTATTATTAATAATATTGTATAGTAATGATATTACATTGCGCAATAAAGCAGTTAGACTGTTAGACTTAGGTTAAAAACTATTGTTTGTAATTGAAAAATCATCAAAATAAAATCTACCTCTTTAGGTTTTGAAAATTTGTTGAATCGGTGCATATTTAAAGTATGTCGAATTATTGCATGTAACGATCCATGCTTTTAAGATTGAACAGAACAATTCCGTATTATGTACGCATTATCACGCACATGTAATGCAATACGCAAGTTTACCATCAAAAATTGCATCGGACATCATTTTCTACATAACACAGAAAATTGTTTGTTTTCATGCCTAACCCACTTATTTTATTTCCGATCTCGCTGCCGATATATTGACGTAATCCCTGCTACAAATTATGAATAAAATGAAGAGCAAATGTAGGTGAGGACGGTTCAAACAAATTTTTATCATAAACTGTGTTCCATTGAGAACACTTCCCGTAGTAGAATCTGTAAATTATTTACGTATTTCCTGCCAAAATTTGTAATATATTTCACGTCTCGGACAAAAACGCGGCCTCTCTCACGGCCGGTCTCGCGGCCGTGATTCCAAATTCAGTGAGCGTGGAATATCTCGCAAAATACTGAAAAAAATATCATGAGCTAAACATCACCGTCGGGTATTGAGAAATTTATATTCAAAATTTAATTCAAATCTGTACAGTACTTTAGAAGAAATGTCACGCTCACTGCAATTTTCACCACGTATATTCATATAACTCAGGAATGAAGGCGAATTTTGAAAAATTTTTTAATCTTGATTTCGAAACTAAATTTTTGGCGTTTGCTGCCCACTGAACATTTAATTTTTCAATGATAATGAGTCTCAAGTATTCAGAAATATATTTATTCAAATTATCCATTCATAATAATATTAAATATCGTCCTGTATTCGTTCAGCCTTCGTATACGTTTTTATTCGTTTCACTTTCGTTCGTCACTTTCTCCGTCATTTCATTCGTTATTCGTGTTACATTCACGCACCGACCAACGTCTGATTTCTTCCCAATTTGGCTATACACTTTTTATTATTTCTTGTGCTCGCTACATCATCATGATGTGCAAATATGTCATAAATAAATAGTTAAATTATTATATATTATTGAATCCGTCATATTAAGTTGATCCTAATTTTAATGCGGACCACACAAAAATCTCACATATCCGATTTTCATGCTTCGCCTCAATCATCAATTAGACTTAATCAACAGTTTTAATACATATAATCATATGGAGTATTTTAACCATCGATTTAATTAATAAATTGAACTATTTCACACAAATTGTAATGAATTATTTTGTTTTTAATTTAATCATATCCAACATAGTCTCCCCTTGCTTGGTCAAGCTCCCTGTTTGCATCCTCCTTTGCAGCGAACGCGATTTGGTCCAGGACGAACTGGGGGATGGGGTGGGGGAACGCGGGGGCCACGGGAAGGAATGGGGATTCCGGTTTGTACCCTGACTCGTCAGCGACGAATTTCAGGTAGAATTCCTGACCATCGGGGAACGTGAATCTGGAATGCAAAATCTTTTATGAATTCATGATTCGCGGATGTATTAAGTGAAAGACATCCGAAATAATAATGAATGACGTTTTAAATTAGTGGAATATAATATTCATACATGTGATCTTTAAAATCATAGAATCATAAAGCGAATTATTATTTACTGAAATAGGATTATTTTTGATCAGCGAACGAATATATTAGCATGACTGAATATTAAACTGCATTGCCTGAAAAGAAGTAAGGAAAATTATGGCTGCATCTCTTTTATCGATAGAATTGTTTTCAATGAAGTATAATTAATGAATATTTCATCATCCGACTACTTAATTATTGTAACATATCCTGTATGAAATATTGTAGAAACATGGTGAAACTGTGCTCAATTATTAAGTTAGGCGGATAGTGAATATTGAGATGCCTTTCTTGAGTTTGACTCGGAATAATGCTATTATTATTTAATGAGAATAATAATGCTTGTTAAATAATAACAAGTTAATATGTACTACCTGCATACTGTCGTAAATATCGGTTTTGTAAACCTATCATGTATCTCACTTTTTATGCTCTCATCGTGTAACTGGAAAATTTTCTTTCCTAAAGTGAAAATTGGAAATTTTTTGTCTCTGTGAGCAAAAATGGCAACATTAATTTTCTTTCTATACTAGCGCATAATCTCCGGCCATGTTAACGCTTGAGTCCCGCCATATTATTCGGTTATTAGCAGCCGTTATTATAGTCTCTGGCCAAATTATTAATCCGGACTCACGCATAATCTCCGGCCATGTTAACGGACTCACGCATAGTCTCCGGCCATGTTAACGGACTCACGCATAGTCTCCGGCCATGTTAACGGACTCACGCATAGTCTCCGGCCATGTTAACGGACTCACGCATAATCTCCGGCCATGTTAACGGCCCCGGCATCGCCCTGACTCTGTCCGGCCTCGGACCGGCGGATGCCATCTCCGGTCTCGACATCGAAGCTGTAGGCCCCGTCCGCAAACTCGACGCGGTCGTCGCGGAGGATCGGCACGACTTCTTCACTCGTCCGCTTGTCCGGACGAGCCGCGGCCACCGCAACGAGGACTGTCAGCACAAACTGCGGGATGGAAATACGTTCAAGTTTATTACGTTTTATTTAAAAAATGACCACAGTTTGTCGCAGTTTATCCCGAAGTAAATCATAGTTTATCCCAGAGTCTATTACATTTTATCCCAGAGTTTATTACATTTTATCCCAGAGTTTATTACATTTTATCCCAAAGTTTATCACAGTTTATCCCAAAGCTTATCATAGTTTATCACAGTTTATCCTGAAGTTTATCTCAGTTTATCCCAAAGTTTATCAGAGTTTATCCGACAGTTTATCTCGGTTTATCCCGAAGTTTATTACAGTTTATCCCAAAGTTTATCGCAGTTTATCCCAAAGTTTATCACATTTTATCCCAAAGTTTATCACAGTTTATCCCAAAGTTCATCTCAGTTTATCCCGAAGTTTATCACAGTTTATCCCAAAGTTTATCACAGTTTATCGCATCGCATTGTTTATAACAGTTCAGTTCATAGCAAAGTTTATCGCAATTTACCACATAGTTTATTACAGTTCATATCAAAGTTTATCACAGTTTATCCCAAAGTTTATCACATTTTACCCCAAAGTTTTTTACAGTTTATTCCAAAGTTGATGACATTTTATCAAAAAGTCTATCACAGTTTATCGCATAGTTTATCATAGTTTATCTCAAAGTTTATCACATTTTCTCCCAAAGTTTATCACAGTTTATCGCATAGTTTATCACAGTTTATCAAAAAAAGTATATCACAGTTTATCGCAAATTTTATAACAGTTTATCACAAAGTTTATCACAGTTCATTGCATAGTTTATGACAGTTTAGTTTATTGCATAGTTTATCACAGTTTAATACAAAGTTGATCACATTCATCGATAAGACAATTACATAAAAATGGTACAGAAATAAACATATTAAGTAAATAGATTTTAAGTCAAGCAGTTATGACTTCCCCGAGCATTGAAATAATGAAAGCAATGCTGTATAAAAGCTATATTAATTATGAATTATTATAAGTTAGTAAAGACAATAAATTCAGCAAGTTTCTATGATTCATGCGTATGTTATAGGAAACTTACGGTATCGAAAAAATGAATGAAAATAATTACGATGAAAATTATTTTCATCCTGTTTAAAACTAATAAAATATTATCTCGATTATAATTATATAAATGCAAATAACCATATTAGGAATTTCAGGAAAAAGTGGTCGGATATAATAAGAATGGTTCATTTTTTACGACTGAAAATTAAATACTAATGTCCACGGTGGTAGAGGATTCAGAACGTCTAGGTAAGCTATCCTGAACGTCTAGGTGTGCTATCCTGAACGTCTAGGTGGGGTATCCTGAACGTCTAGGTGTGCTATCCTGAACGTCTAAGTGTGCTATCCTGAACGCCTAGGTGTGCTATCCTGAACGCCTAGGTGTGCTATCCTGAACGCCTAGGTGTGCTATCCTGAACGCCTAGGCGTGCTATCCTGAACGCCTAGGCGTGCTATCCTGAACGCACTGAACGCCTAGGTGAGCTATCCTGAACGTCTAGGTGTGCTATCCTGAACGCCTAGGTGAGCTATCCTGAACGCCTAGGTGTGCTATCCTGAACGTCTAGGTGTGCTATCCAGAACGCCTAGGTGAGCTATCCTGAACGCCTAGGTGAGCTATCCTGAACGTCTAGGTGTGCCATCCTGAACCTAACCAACTTTATTTACGTACATTAATTAAAATAATAGAATAAACTTCTGAAGGGTTTAAACTAGAGTAATTAAACGTGAAAAACATGTAATTAGGTATATAAAAAATTAGTGAAAAATATTTATGTATATGAAATATATGAGGTATTTTGAAAAAAAAATAATATATCTGAACTTTTTTTAAAGAAAGGTCGAAATAGAATTTAAATATGAAATTTTATATAGCACACCTATGAAGTTATTTCAATTATTTATTGAAGGCGAGAGTTAAATTAAATAAATTAAGTGATAAATATGCATAGAATTACATAGATCTTGAATAATATAATGAACATAAAAAAGCGAAACTAATAATAGTTTAATTTTTAAGATAGTCTGTAATATAAATATTCATTTGTCATTTAGATAGCATAGATACAGTAAATAAGCCACTTTAATAATTATATATATAAATAAAATAAATAATAAAAAATAAGTAGATGTAAATGAACAATAAATAATAAATTTATAAAAAATAACGAAAAATTAACCACAGCTGTGAAATAATTGCCATACCGCATTATAACATAAATCTATCGTACTCCTATTATGTTATAAAGCCAATATAAATTGTTAATAACCCAGTTCGAGTAATTCATCATTCACAATGCTCTAATAAACTTCAATTCTTCACATAACAAGGTTAAAAAAATTCTAAACATAACTCAATTCATGTCCTAATTCCCAGAAAATCTCAAGTAAAATAAATGTCTAAATGCGTAAAAAAAAAATCTAAAATAACTCAATTCATGTCTGTTTTCTCCAGAAAATATAAACAATTTAAATGCTTTAGTTCTGCACACCACTTTCATGTTGAGGGCTTGGAAGTGACTTGGAAGTGTCACAGCGCTATAATAAACTTTTATTTTTCACATAACACGGTTGATAAATTTTTAAACATGACTCAATTCATGTCCTTATTCCCCAGAAAATGTAAAGTAAAATAAATGTCTAAATACGTAAGTTCTGCATACCACTTTCATGTTGCGGGCTTGGAAGTGAGTTGGAAGCGAGATGACCTTATGGAGCGCAGGTGGGCGCGTGCGACACGGTTGACCTCTGGGGGTGAAGTGCGTGTCAGTGCCGAGTGCTCGCCTTTATATACTCCTGCCGTGCCCCTGTTTTGTCCACAATTTATTTACATGCGACATTTTACTGGTTGTATAAATGGCTCAATAAGTTAGCCGGCCATTCGAGTCCAGGATTTAGAATTTTAAAGTTTTGTGCTAGTTTTGTACAGGGTTGAATTTCATAGGAACTAATTTAAATAAAAGTAAATAAATGAATTAGGAAATGAAATTTATTTGTTACATATATTGGTATCTTCCAATTAGTGACCCCGATGCATTTATTACGAGTACGTTAAAGTTAACTTTATTTAAAGTTCACCGTAGTTAAAAATAACTGCATATATTTAATTATATTATTATTATATATTATATACTATTAAATTTATACAATTGTATTTTATTTTATTATTATTATATTATATATTATTTATTAACTTAATAGCACTAATGAATTGTTATTCGGGTACGATTTAAATTCATGAGTGATTTTTCAACGATCGACCCATACATGCGATTTACTCACCACCGCCTCATGCCCACGATTTACTCACCACCGCCTCATGCCCACGATTTACTCACCACCGCCTCATGCCCACGATTTACTCACCACCGCCTCATGCCCACGATTTACTCACCGCCGCCTCATGCCCACGATTTACTCACCGCCGCCTCATGCCCACGATTTACTCACTATTGACCTGAGTAAAATTCTCTTCCTCATCGTGTAGGCGTCGTCTGGTTTCAATGCATTCTAAATTGTAAACGAATATAATTATTTATATTAATATTTTGGAGATTTGGGAGTACATTTCCATCTATTTATATTCATCGCATCTTCAATCAAAATTTCATTTATTTTGAGAAGCTTTATCGCGTGAAAATGTCATCCGTCCGACGAATAAAGTTAAAAGTGACATCTAAACGACATAATTACTCAAACTGGTTAACTTTTGTGATTAAATGATTCTTCATTTTCTTATATATTCATGACGGCTCTTCTTATTATAAACATGCAATTTTTGCCACTGTATTGAATTAAACTGTATAATTGACGCTGCATCATTGTACTGTGATCCATAAAATTCTGAAACAAGAAAATACAGAATAAATTTCTAAATCAGGGAATATTATAAAATCACCGAATGTTGTTTGCTATAACTCATGAATGCGAAATGTCTAATTAATTAAATACCGATTTAATTATTTTTGTTACTTATGTTACTTAATTATCAATTACGATTAAGGAATATTATAATATTACTAAATGTTGTTTGATTCAGCCCATGATGAAAAATGTCTAATTAATTAATTATCGATTGCATTTAATGAATATTATAATATTACTGAATGTTGTTCGATTCAACCCATTATGAGATATGTGTAATTAATTAGTTATCTATATATTCATTTATATTAATTAATTATCTATTAAGATTAAGGAACATCATAATATTACTGAATGTTGTTTGATTTAACCCATGATAAGAACTTTCTAATTAATTAATTAGGATTTACGATTAAGGAATACTATAATATTACTAAATTTTATTTGATTCAATCCACGATGAGAAATTTCTAATTAAATAATTATCTATTACGATTAAGGAATACTATAATATTACTAAATTTTATTTGATTCAATCCACGATGAGAAATTTCTAATTAAATAATTATCTATTACGATTAAGGAATACTATATTATTACTAAATGATGTTTGATTCAGCGCATGATGAGAAATTTCTAATTTAAGTGCAGTATAAAATTTTCTGGTTTATTGAGCCATTAAGATACGAGTAAATGGCAGACACAAGGCGCCAAGCGTGGACGAATTGACGAAAAAATTCCAACAAAACACGTGAGAAGAAAAGTGTCACCTCGACACGGCCAAGTGTCACCTTGATTTTATTTGTGATAAGTAAAAATTATATTAATATAATTTTAATGACTTTTTTAAAGATAAAATCCATAAGGTTATCCAGATTTGCATTGAGAGGACAGTTCATGCATCGACGCCGATAATGAACCCTGAATTGCAGTTGAATTTTGAAGTGTTGAATTTTGCACTTTTGAACTAAATTATTTTAACCCTGTTGTATAGAATTGAATGGTCTATTCAATTTAAGTAAGCTTTATTTTATCATCTAAGTATTTTCAATGTGTAGAAGCTACCATTGTACTTACTCTCAGTCTTTATTAATCAACAAAAAGAGATCCACACAAAGCGTTAAATTAATATATTTATAATAGCATCTTTCTTATTCTAGTTTACTTATTTCAACCTCTAGTAAAGCAACCTACATCCAACTATTATGTTATAATAATGTTTGTTTCTGAAAGGAGATTATTGAGTGTTAGGTGGCGTATTTTCTTCGGTTGTAATTATATAAAAACCTATATTCATTGTACCTTTAAAACTCGTTCATATCTATTTTACTCACTATAAGAATTTTTTTATTTGAAAAATGCTTAACATATTCTAAAGTCTTTGATCTATTATCAAAGCGTAAAAAATATAACTATCGTAGAATGCCATCGAATTTTTGGAACTTTGATATAAACGTCATGTGTCTCGTATTTTATTATTATTATCATCTTATATTAAATCTATTTTACCATTTAACATCACCCGGTGCTAATACACTCACCTTTAGTGGCGGCCCAGTTTAAATTATTCTTTAGTTAATTGTTCATGCAGTTTTGTTTCGCCTGCAAAATGAGCCTCGTTTTCAAGTGCGTTTCAACCTATACTGTGCATTCGAATGAATTAGTTTTAGTCGCAGATTAGTAATTTCAATACTCACTTAGTTTCGAAAAGTAAGTATTGAGAATTATTTGTCATTGCAATCATGATGGAGATTTGGTTAAACGAATTGGGATTTACATGCAGGGTAGGACAGGGAAACTTAATTTCATTAAATTTTACAAACTGCCAGTTTTGTACGGAGCTGAAGGCCATGCTTCTGATAAGCTTGTTCGCTTATTTTTTGATGTTTTCCGCCACTGACAGAAAAATGTATGGCTGTGAATGTGGATGAGAGAACATTTCACGTATGATGTCAACACATACATACTTTTGCAATGAATAATATTGCAATATTATTCATTGCAATAGTATGTATGGTAGAATATTACTATTGCAATGAATAATATTGCAATATATTGCAAATGTAATATTAAAATTTCAGAAAATAGCCAAAAAAGACCTAAAATGGCCTGATATTTGGGCTGTCACGCATTGCAGATTTGACTTTTTCTTATGTTTTTTTTTAATACATTGGCAAAAATTGATCTAGCGATCTGTAAGGGAAAATTAAATTTTACCTTCACAAACGCAGTTAAAGTTTTATAAAGCTGTAAAAACAATTGGTTTATTTTTCGGGTTTTGCACAATTTCAAAGTCTTAGAAAGTAAATTGAAGTATTATTAAAAATCTTAGTAAGACAATAAAATTAAATAATTAAAATCTCAGTGAGTAATTTAGAGTGACTTAGAATCTCGTTAATTTAATAAAGACAAACAAAAAATCTCAGTAATTAAATTAAGGAAGTCGATCTATATCTTGCGCATCGAAATCAAAAATATTTTCACGTTTTAAAGTAAATCGGAGTCTCAGATTTTATAAAACTTCGTCTATGTTCAACATATAAGTAAAGCTAATATCATATGTCACTAATTCGACATATAAGTAGTAGTACATTATTATTCGTCATTATTAGTTACACACATCAATAGCAGTAATCAGTATATTATAAGTTCAACTAATAACAGTTGTTATTAACTAAACATATAAGTTGTAGTACTCAGTATATTATAAGTTCAACTATTAACATTTGTTATTAGTTTAACATATAAGCAGTAATAAACAGTAAATTATTAGTTCAACTAATAAAATTTTTTAGTAGTTCAGCATATAAGTAGAAGAAATCAGTATATTATAAGTTCAACTATTAACATTTGTTATTAGTTCAACATATAAGTAGTAATAATCAGTAATTATTAGTTCAACTAATAACATTTGTTTTTAGTTCAACATATAAGTAGTAATAATCAGTAATTATTAGTTCAACTAATAACATTTGTTATTAGTTCAATATATAAGTAGAAGAAATCAGTATATTATAAGTTCAACTAATAAAAAGTTATTAGTTCAACATATCAATAGAAGTAATCAGTATATTATAAGTTCAACTAATAAAAAGTTATTAGTTCAACATATCAATAGAGCTAATAAGTAAATGAAGCCAAGTGTCCGTTGAGCACAGCTTGCTGCGCGTCCATTGTCATCGCTGGACAAAGGCTAACATTTTTCAAACGTGCACAGGATGTCGGCTTAATATTCATGACTCATACGGAATGTTGGTGAAAGTTTTATCTATACATACACCGACCAAAGCCCTATGTTATGTAACTCAAAATGCCTCGTATGCTACAACGAAAATTAAGAGCACCTTAACTATACACTTTATTTCTCTATTAGAGGAGAGCAGTCCGAACCTGTTTTAACGGGAATTTAAGATATCGAATATGATTAAGTTTGAAAATACCATGTACGACGCATTTTAATTCGGTTGAGTAATCCCTGAAAAAAAAGTTTATTGATTTATGTTTTATTTACTTTTGTACTAGAAAATAATTTATAAATAATTTACTTGAAATGGCTCTGTCTATTCTTGACGAAGTAAGTCGTAGGCTATAATTTTAAATCTTTATGAGTGATTTCCACCGAATAATTTCTTTTTATAATTATTTTCATTCTCTCCTTATTCTTTCTCAATTTTTATCTTGCGTACTTTTCCCCCCAGCTCCTGAAATTTCTCTTTATTAAATTCTCAATCGAAAATTCTTTAAAATATTTAATTAGGCACGGCAAACTGCCAACACGGATCGTGAATAGCCAAAACTGGCATATGTACCATCACTTCCACTGTATCTTACTTATCATGACAAGTAGTGCGATGTATTTATACAGGTCAAGTACATCTGACCCAAAGTGCGTTTTTTGTATATTATGTGTCTTGTTCATACAGATAAGTAGGAACTTTGCTGGGCGAGGCTGCCTCAGGTTAAAAGAATGTATCACAAAAAATCCTTACTTCATACTTTTACTAGTAATAAATAACCCTTGTAATTGATCGGAGTGAATAAAATCAATATTTTCGAATACTTTCATTTGTTACATTATTTAGGGTTGCGATTCTCCAATTTACCCGAAATTTTATTGGAAAGTTAGAATTTATTAAGGGATTTCGCTTAATATATGCAGATATATTTTCGCAATATTCGTAGCTCAGTGTGTTTAAAATTTTCATAGCAAACTCTTATTACTTCTTACCATATACGTATACCATTCATGCTCCAGAAAGTCTATTATTCCAACAATCTATTCTGGACATCAAATATTTTAATGGTTTCAGCAAAAAATGAGTCTTAAGTCATCAAGTTACTACATCTTGAAGTCACTTAATCTTAAAATATCAATACATCAAGTTAATTTTTTTGGCAATACTTGTAGCTTTAATTGACATGACGGTCGCCATGTAGAAAAACAGCAACCTTTAAAATTGATTCTAAAGCAACAATAATTAATTCAGGTGAAATGACAGCTGCAACAGTCAAGTATCAAAGTCATAAGCGTCAATAAATCACCAAAATGGAAATTGGCAACTTTCAAAGTTGATTTTATAGCAAAAATAACGACATTAGTTGCAATGAAAGCTGCAACAGTCAAGTCTCTCGGTCAACAATAAATCACCAAGTGAAAAACAGCAACTTTTAAAGTTGATTTTAAAGCAACAATAACATCAGTTGACATAAAAGTCGAATCAGTCGAGTCTCACCGTCAGCGACGACGATAAGTCACCAACAGGAAAAAGAACTACTTTTAAAGTTGATTTTAAAGCAACAATAACATCAGTTGACATAAAAGTCGAATCAGTCGAGTCTCACCGTCATAAGTGACAAAAAATCACCAAGTGAAAAAACAGCAACTTTTAAAGTTGATTTTAAAGCAACAATAACATCAGTTGACATAAAAATCGAATCAGTCCAGTCTCACCGTCATAAGTGACAAAAAATCACCAAGTGAAAAACAGCAACTTTTAAAGTTGATTTTAAAGCAACAATAACGACATCAGTTGACATAAAAGTCGAATCAGTCCAGTCTCACCGCCAGTGACGACGATATGTCACCAACAGGAAAAACAGCAACAAATCAAGCTGACCTATAGCTTGCTTATCTGCTGCTGACGCAAGGCCAATTGTAAAGACAAGTGGACTGTATGGACTTAAAGCTTCCTTGAAACTTTGAACGCTTCAAATGATGTAGGTAATTAAAATACTTTAATCACTTTATATACTTTATATTTTAAGTTATTTAGTGTTCAAGAATGTCATAACATCGAGAACTTTAAAGACAACTTATTTTCTCATTAAGCATAACTCATTCACTTATTAAACACAGTTCATTCACTCATCAAAGGTAACTAACTCACTCACTAAACAAAACCCTTTCACTCATTAAACACAATCTAACCCACTCATTAAACATAAGTCATTAATTCATTAAACGCAACTCATTCACTTATTAAACACGTCATTCATTCATTAAACGCGACTCATTCACTCATTAAACACAACTTATTCACTCTTTAAGCACTCATTAAGTTTGTTCTAAGACGGTCACTAAGCACACTCATTAAGTGTGCTTAAAGAGGTTCGTTAAGCACACTCATTAAGTGTGCTTCGTTAAGTTGGCGCGCCATGTTTAGATTTTAACCAATTAACAAATCGCTAGAGACATTCTGTTGTCACCACAGATTTTACGCTAACTTATTTGCAGGTGTCACTTAAGTTATTTAAATGAACCGTTAAAATTATTTATATTAAAAGAACGCACACGAGGTCATTATGATTTTATGAGGTAATTTTCAGTTTTCAAAATCAAATCTTAAAAATATCTTGATTATGCAGGGTTTTGCTTCGAAAATAATGTTTCATTTTTGCACAAGGTTTTTTATGGGTGATTTCCTTACATTTTCTAAATTTCTGATGGATGAACAAAATTTTACTTGAAGTTTTTTATTGGTAGCCACGTTTATGATTGATATAAATCAGCGTATTGTGAAATTCTTGTAAGTAGTACATTTTTCAAATGAAACAAATAACTGCAATAAATTAAATAATTTATTCACATTTTCTGAGATAAAAAAATTAAATTAAAACCCGCATGAAATTTCGTTGCGGTGACGTCATCGACTTTTCAGACGCAGGAAAAATTCAGCAAAAAAGTCTAACCATGTTGAGCAAGTTTTAAGTCAACTAAATATTTATAATCAATTATTTAATACAGTATATGAAGCTTATAGTTTAACCTAATGTGAGTAGGAAAGGAATTAAAAATGTTGTAACCTACTCATTGAAGCTTGTTGACCTCTTTGCCTTCTGGGAACCCACATTTTTATTTTATTTTGGTTCTTTACCATTAAAAAGTATAATAAATCACTGTGTTATATTTGTTCATGTACCAGTAAATTAATCGTAATTCATACAAATATTTTCTTTTGATTTTGGCATACTCTGCGTACGTATTGTTTACAAGCAATGAATATAATTTATTAAATGCTACAACCAATTTATACTGGACAGTACAAAACGAGTGACTATTACTACTAAAAAATATAATAAATTACCTTATATTAAAATCGATATGCTCTGAATAATTAAAAAAACTGTTTCTTCGCCAGTTCACGAATTTTAAAGCTGAAGTGAAACACATTGACCTAGAACGGCATTTCCTTCTTCCTAAGGCAAATGCCATATTATTGAATTTCCATCATGACTTTTTGCCTTCATCCTTAATGAGACTTCCTTAATGAGAGTCTAAAGTGACCCTGATACGTCGTACGTCTTTTGTTTTTAGAGCCTCCGCTTTCATATGAGAGCGTGTTGCCTTTCTATAGTTCGTATTGGCTATCATAGTTCCTATAGAGCAATATATTGGCCTTATCTATGCGATGCCATATAAGGCTGTTATCTTGAGCTGTTATCGGAACAGTGGTTTATAGGATCCCTGATGTCAACTCTCATTTACGCCGCTAATAAGTCCAGTAAAATAAGAAAAAGTGAGAGGAATTTTGAAACTAGGAAACTGTTTTATCACAACATTGACTTGAATTAAATAAAAATTGAAATTTATTTGAATTCAAAAAATAAAATGAAATAATTTAAAGAATTATAATTTATTAAATGAAAATTTTAAACGTAATCAAATTAAAAAAAGAATTAAATTTAAACATAAAAAAAGGAAATTATTAATTTTAATTAATTAAATTATGAAATTGACAATTTATAAAATCAATTAATTGAAAAAATTAAATGAAAAACAGTTTCTGGTTCATACAAAGGACGCTGATTAAATTTCATTTTATGCAAGCATCCTTCGCATTAACTAGACATGTATAATTTGATTAAACTTGTATAATCAGAAAAATAAAAATCGGATCTAATTATATAATTCAATGTAAAATGTAGATAAAAAGAGAAAAATGATTTTTCAGGAAATGAAAAAGCTGCGAATATTTTTTATGCAATTTAATTAGGTTCGCGGCCTTTCAGGCTCTTAGAGAACAATCATATCAAAAATATACGTTTTAAGCTTAATTCTATCTAGGAAAATATTAATTAATTTTACACTCCCCGAGGGCAAAATAAAAGCGTACCTTTTAAACCCAAATATTGTGCATCTGAACTATCATAAGGTAGATAATATGGAGTATTATCAATCCATAGCATAGATCATATTTTTTAATATTTAACTTAATTTATTCAATATTTAATTCAACATTATTACCTAATAAAGATTAACATTTAGGTATGGGCAGTTAACGAAACTGCAACACTTTACTCGACTATACGCATAAATAGCGTACAGTCTGGCACGCACCATGGGCCATACTTTCAAAACTCGCTAAGTTAACGTAATTACTTACGCTCTATTTTCTTGTCTATGATTGGTGGATTTTGCTTGAAAGGCCGTCAATGATTGGCTGATGAACTTACGATCTCTTACCTTTTTTTGAAAGTATGGACCCAGAACAACAAGATTAAGATCAATCATTCCTTGAATCGCATGGCAAGATCAACAAGATTGAGATCGATCATTCCTCAGATCCAAGGACAAGATAAACAAGATCTGGCTCGATCATTCCCTAAGTCGCGTGCTTAACAAGCCGTGATAAATCAAGCTTCAGATTTGGTATCGAGAACCAAATTTATGAGGCGACGAATGCTCGTTGCAGTTGTTCTTTGCGACCGGGTTAGTTTTGCGATCACAAAACATAGTTAGATTAAATTTAATCATATAAAGTCACAATGAATCAGTTAATTTAAATTAATTTTGTGTTTGAACTACTCAACCTCACTTGATTATTATGTAAAACCAACTGGTTTTCCGGCAGTGAAAATACTGGAAACAATTTTTTTAGCAAGATTGACAACGATCAATATAAGATACACATGCATTGAATAAATCGGTGTGAATTTTATTAAACTCTTCAGACCAGTTATATTTTTAATAAGTAATTAATATTTTTAAAGTAAAGCAGAATTAAAACTGCGAGCATTGTGACAAATGAACTCATCTTAGAATCAATAAATGTTCCAAGATCAAATGTGACGTTCACTTTCATGACCCAGACCTGTATTTCCATTTACGACTTAAAATTAAATTTAAACTAAAACACCCAAATTCTTTATTATCCAAAAATATTGTATATTTTCAACATAAAATCAATGCTTATGCTAAACCCGGTGCATGCGAATTTAGCCACCTTCAGAATTGTTCAATATAACAAATAGACAAGCAATATAACAAATAGACAAGCCGACCAAACTCGTGCTGATCTAGATGCTGATCTGATCGAAGTAAACAACTGGGGGTTGTGATCGGGGCATTCACTCTAAATTCGGCATCGGTTGTCCATTACTGTAAATGTATAATTCAATGTAAAATGTAGATAAATGGAGAAAAATGATTTTTTAGGAAATGAAAAAGCTGCGAATACTTTTTATGCAATTAAATTAGGTTCGCGGCATTTCAGGCTCTTAGAGAACAATCATAACGAATCTACATTCGAACATCATGAAAGCGGTATTCACGTTTGTCCATTACTCTAAATGTGGAATCAACATTCCATCATTATGGAATTTATATTTAATTTCTCTAAATGTGGAATCTACATTCCTTCATTATGGAATTTATATTTCATTTCTCTAAATGTGGATTATATGCATTAGAACATTATGAAAGCAGCATTTACATTTCATTTCTCTCAACGTGGAATTTACATTCCATCATTATGAAAAGGGTATTTACGTTTCATTACTCTAAATGTGAAATCTACATTTAATCATTATGAAAGCGGTATTTACATTTCATTACTCTCAATGTGGAATTTACATTCCATCATTAGGAATGTAGAATCTGCATGACGTCACTTAAAATTTGATAAAAACATTCCATTGCTATATTTAGTCTCGCTGCTTAAGTCTCAACTACGTTAATAATTACACATGTTAGCATTATGATAGCACTTCACTACTAAATAATAATGAATATTCCACTAACTATCAAATGGTGAACAACAGTGAGAATATTATTTCTCGCGTATATTAGTTTGTTGTGAGAATGTAGCAGGCGAGTTGATATCTAACAGTTATAAAAGAAATGTAAGACATTATTTATTAATAGCATTGTTTTAAAACATGCAGATAATTATGCTTTTAAAACCTAAAAGTCTCATTGGATCCTTAGTAATCGCAAGGTTAAGGTGTTTTCATTAATAAATGCAACAAGACGTGGCCGTTTTTATTGATCATTACCTGTTGGACGTTCAAGTCTCCATTCATCGTTACCAAGAAGACGTTGCAGCTACGGTGGATCATTACCTGTTGGACGTTGAAGTCTCTTTTCTATCGTGTCTACAGAAATTTGCAACTTCAAAATATCATTACCCTCATCAGACTGCTCATTGAACATCTAAATAATGAACAATCAATAAATGATTCACTTTTAAAGTTTTATAATTTTTATCTGAAGAAAATCTGTGATTAGACCAAGGAAAAGCGTGGCATTAATTTGTGGCTGATCTTAAAGATATTTGCTGAGTAGAATGGGATCAAATGTCGTGGATTATGGGCCGACAATACATGATAGTGACCATATTTTAAGCTGCAACATGAGCAGGTCTTTCTCGATGTATTTTACGCCTTTATTCAAGATGAATTCTAATCCTGCAGGCGTGAACGATGAGTAATGCGGGAACTTTCATCGAGATCCTGAAGGAAACGAAGGACAGTTACCAAGACTGATGGGACTCACACTTGATGGCTGAAGGTTAGGACTGGGTGGACATGAAACTTTTGAGACTTGTGGCATGTGGATATGTTGATGTTTGCTATAATAATTCACGGTAAGGTATCTAGTAAAAGAAATTTTTCTATCGGTATTGCTTAAAGATTCATGCTATCGCATATTTAATTTACGTTTTTTAATTTTTTCGACAATATAGCTGACTTAATGACTTTGAATAAGAGAATATAAATCATCTTTGAGAATTGCAATGTGATGGAGAGTGGACACTCAATGTGCAAGACGTGAATGGATGATGGACAGCCAGAAAAAATAATAAATTCTAGTAAACTTAAATTATTTCCAATAGTTTCAACTAATTGGACATAGCCGATGGTCAAAGGTAATTTCTATAAGGATTTGAATAAAAAAGGATTAGTAAGGAAGTAAGATTGGTAGTACGGATTTGAATAAAGAACGACGTTTTTCTGCTCTGTAGATATTCAAATTAGAATTTGTGAGTATTTGGCAAGAAACATAAATTTTCAAAAAGAATCGACCCCTTTAAAATTGTGTTCGATTTGAAAGGCCAAGTGTGAGAATTGAAGGGGCGCACCTATAGAGCTGAAGTATTGTTGGCGGACTGGTCTGAGGGTGGAGTGAAAGGTGGATGTTTTGAATACCACTTGAAGACCAGCGACATTTGTTTCTGTTATTTGTAGTCTTTTCTCTGAAGATCGGGTAGTGTCACCAGACTTACTCTGGACCCTCTCAAATTATTGTTTAACCTTTTGATCTAGGCAATTGTTGGTTACCCTTTTGATCCTGGCTCAATGTAGGTCAACTTTGTATAAGGTGCGGCTACTTGAGATATCAGGAAATAACAGAGTTGGTATCTTTATATGAATAATAATCAAAGGAGCACTATGAAATGCTCTCATATAAAAAGTCAGGCTTTAAAGATTATTAAAGTTGAAACTTTTTTCACCGTTTTTTTGGGATTGAATTGAAATATGGACAAAAATTATAATGCAAAACTGTTATCTGTGGTTCAATTGAAAAATGGACATGAATTATAATGCAAAACTGGTGAAAAGTTTGACGTTTTTAAATAATTTTTTGTGAAATTTTCTTGATGAATAAATTTTTCGGGAAACAAAGGACATTTTCGTGAATTTTTATGTTTAGTGAAGCTTTAATGCGAAAAAGGAATCACTTCTGTAAATTTTACTTATTTTATTTCAATTTCATATATTATTTTATTATTTCACTTCACGTATTTCAAAGCTGAAATGACTACATTCGCACTAACTAAAACAACATCAGTGATACCTTTCCTATCAATAAACGTGATGAATAAACTTTAACTGCAGTAATTTGAAGAAGTATAATCAATAAAGCAAGTTATGTTGCATTCCCATCATCAAAAAATAGCGAATATCCCACTGATAACCCACGGTAATTCTCCGTATTAATTTTGATTATTTTCCGTATGATTTTGAAGCTATGGAATTTTATGCAATTTCAAGTTGTGGTTCTTGCATGTGCCTGTTATTACATTTTGTGTCCTTAATAACATAATAATGGTTAAATTCGTAATGATGGTTTCATAGGAGTTGAAAGAATCATACGAGTACTGAAATAATGTTCTATGTTTTAAAAAATTTTCCAGCTTCATGGTTATTTTCAAGGGCGTCATTTATGTTGGTGATCTTTGTAGACGAAAAAGGTTCAATTTATCAGTTTTAAGATTACTTTTAAACTTGTGCTTGACGCTCATCTCTACAAGAATAATGAATGATATTTGATTTATTTTAATTTGTAAATATCCAATTACTTGATAAAATGAAAATTCTGAATATTATTCTTTTAAATTCGCAGCGTAATCAGCAACCACTAATGTTGCGAAAATAAATAGACGAAAGCTAAGCCGGCGATATTATTCTTTATTTACCAGTCTTGATATCATATAATCAGTTTCATCGATTAACATCTTTACGGATTTGTTAAGTTACTCATATCATGTTGATAAAATTTATGCTGTTATTATAAGCCTTGCATGTTGATATAATATTTTTCATGCGTTGTTTTTGATGCTATTTTTTATTAATCATCTAATGTTTCAATGAAATTAAACAATTTCATGCAGTGATGCCATTCCCGGAGAAATATTGCAATTTCCCTATGCGTTTAAGAATGCTGTGACATTATCTATAAATTATTAGTATAAGGTTATAGGCTCTAATGAGATGTGATTTGGATTTCTTTACTAATTCAACTCGTTTCCTAAAATGAAACTTTCCCTTTCTAGTTTACAAAATTCAAAATTTATTTATTAAGTTAGACTGAGTTTGGCGTTTCAATCTGAATACTTTATTTTTTACATACAGTGGTGCTATTCGGCAGCCAATAAAAATTATAAGATTTTTCCAGAAATAATTTGTACAAAAAGTTGTTATTTTCGGCATATGAATATGCGACTTCAGTATTTGGAAATGAATAAGATGCGATTAAAGAAAAGAAAAAAAAGATTATTCAATAAAGAAAATGTGTTTCAGCTTAAATTTGATAGGCCAGTTATTTAATATAATAAACTTCATATTCAAATGCAGAAAACCCCTAATAAAGGCCTTATTTTATTAAGGATGCAAATTTTTTAAATTAGAGGATGGGTAATGAAAAACCAACACAAGTTTGTTCTGTCTGTTGAAAATAAATAAAAATAAATATTTAGGAAACAAGAGATAAGTCATGCATCCGAAATTACAATCAAGGGAGTTTTTTTTATCCATGTTTTGACTGCTTTAATTCAGCCCCAGTCACGAAATTATTATTACTATCGAATTATTTTGTCCCATTCAGAATTTTGCCTGTTCCGTATAACGGAACTCAAAATCCTTGCAATGCATCAAATCCTGTTCGAATCCTCGACTGTATTCAAATAATTTCCTTTATTTCTTGTTTTCGTTCGCGTCCTCTGAATTCGAATCTTTCGATTTGTTCATGTAGCCGTTCAAGTCTTCCGCATACGAATCTCTTATTTTATTCATCATTTATCCGTTCGTATCCTCCGTATTAAAATTTTTCGATTTATTCGTGTAGCCATTCGCGTCTTCTGTATTCGTATGGATTAATTTATTCGTATCCGACGTAGTCGCCCTTGGACTGTTCGAGGGATCGGTTGGCGTCCTCCTCGGCAGCCTTAGCGATCTGGTCGAGGACGAACTGAGGGATCTCGAAGGGGAAGGCCGGGGCCACAGGCAGGGCAGCGGACTCTGGCTGGTAACCGGCCGCGTTAGCGACGAATTTCAGTTCGAAGGGAGTTCCGTCAGGGTGAGTGAAGCTTACGGTTCCCTGAGGGGAAAAGAGGGAAAAGTTGAAGCCTTTTCCGGGGAAAATAATTATGGGCTGGGAAAATAATAATTAAAAATTAAGCTCATAATATATAAAATTGTAAGATGATGATAGTGTATCCATCAGGGTGGGTTAAGCTTACGGTTCCCTGAGGGGAAAAGAGGGGAAAAGTTGAAGCTATTGTCATGGAAAATAATAACTAAAAAAATAATAATTAAGCCCACAATATATAGATTGTAAGAAGATGATAGTGTTTCCATCAGGGTGGGTGAAGCTAACGGTTCCCTGAGGGTGAAAGAGGTGAAAAGTTGAAGCTTTTATCGGAAAAAATAATTAAGGGTGGGGAAAATAGTAATTAAGCTCACAATATATAAGGATGATGATAGTATTTCTATCGGGGTGGGTGAAGATAACGGTTCCCTAAGGTGAAAAGAGGGGAAAGTTGATTTTTTTATCTCAGAAAAAAAACTATGGGTGGGGAAAATAATAATTAAAAAGAAAATAATTAAGCTCACAATATATAAGATTGTTAGATGATTATGTATGTTGTATTTACATCAGTGTGAGTGAAGCTGACGTTTCCCTGAGGGTGAAAGAGGTGAAAAGTTGAAGATTTTTTTCGTATATACAACAGAAGAAGTTGTTAAGCCTATTGTATATGGCCAAAAAAAATGTGTAGACTATTGAAATAGTTGTCATTATTTCATTTTGAAATTTCTAAGAACAGTAAGTAATGGTATTAATGAAAGGTCAAATATGAGCGTAAAAATAATAGTTTTAAATAAAATAGGCCTAATAATCATGTTGCTCGACTGTTAAAACTCATTGCCATGTTTCTTAAGAAATATAATAAACAAGGGAGAATTACTGCACCGGAACAACTATATTTCCTATATGAACCATTCCTTATATAAACCATTCCTTATACAAACTATATCCTATATACACTATTCCCTATAAAAACCATTCTTTTTATTATTAATAACAACTTGTTGATTTGCTTGCTTCAAATTTAAATCTTTTCTCCTTTCTTTATCAAATTATTGTCTTAATTACAGATCAAATAATTTTGAACTGTGGTTGCATGAATAAAAAGTAATCAAAATTCTGCATTGTGAAGCATAATAATTTAGTAGATGCTAACACATGGAGGATGAAAATAAAATTTTGAGGAATATATCTAATTGCATAGAGACTGTGAATATACAAACTTATTATTACTATTATCATAATGTTTTAAGAGAACCCGAGTCCGTGTGTACAAACTACTTAATAGCGATTGCTGGGAAACTAGACAGTAAAATACGAGGATAATTGCCACGATGTTTGAAATATATCCTAAAATCCAATTAGCTATTGCGGTATATAGTGTTTAATCAGCGTAATATACCGGATGTATATTGATATTTGCATTTATTTTCTTACTAAATTGTTTTCGCACTTATTGGCAGTATATGTGTTGTTAACGCTATTATATACGGGCTGTATAATTTTAAATTCGAGCACCTGAATGCATCTTGAAATTTTACAATGATTTCCATTTTGCATAGTATTTAGTAAATTTATTATATTTACTATTTTGAACTCGAATCACATATGAACTAACGAATTCTAGCTCTACGTGTCTGCAATATACATATAAGCATACAAACTAAGCATAAGCTTACCGCTCAGGAAAGGCCACGCACATAGAGATACGTGCGCGAATAAAGCAAGATTAAAAAACATTTGATTACATAACTGACCAGTTCCAATATTTTAGTATATCCGGAGCAGAGAAATTTTCTTCAAGAAACACTATCAATAATTTTTACTGATAGTTTCTCTTTAAGGCAATTTCTCTGCTCCGTATATACGAAAATATTGGAACTGGTTAGTTGTGTAACCAAATATTTTTTTAATGTCGCTTTATTCACGCACGTTTTTATGTGTGTGGCATTACATATGACTTGATATCAACGTTGCCGCCGGAGCCGCAGTTCAAGACAGCGGATATAATTTACCTGGGACTCGACGGCTCCGTTGTCAGCTGAGCCGTAGCCGGACTCGGAGCGCACGATGCCGGCGCCACTTTACCTGGGACTCGACGGCTCCGTTGTCAGCTGAGCCGTAGCGCACCACTTTACCTGGGACTCGACGGCTCCGTTGTCAGCTGAGCCGTAGCCGGACTCGGAGCGCACGATACCGTCCCCGGTCTCGACATCGAAGCTGTACTCGCCGCCGGCGCTCGGCGCCACGACGTCGCTGCGGAGGATTGGCACGACGTCGTCGCTGGAGCGCACGACGCGTCCGGGGAGGGCCGAAGCCACGGCGAACAGGGCGATGAAGATTGCCTGAAAATTTATATAATTTAAATTTGATAAACTAATTAATTTATTAAAGTAAATTGATTAATAGATTATATTAATTGAATAAATAAATTAATTTAATTAATTAAATTCAGAGAAGTTGTAATAGCGGAGGATAGATAAGGTCGAAATTAAAATAAGTGTTTGAATTTTTTATTATATTTATTCCGAGATGGAATATTGGAGGATAGATAAGGTCAAAATTAAAATGGGTGTTTGAATTTATAATTATATTTATCAAAATTAAAATGGGTGTTTGAAATTTCAAATATATTTATTGCGAGATGTAATATCGGATGATGGTTAAGGCCAAAATTAAAATAGGTGTTTGAATTTTTAATTATATTTATTCCGAGATGTAATATCGGAGGATAGATGAAGCCAAAATTAAAATGGGTGTTTGAAATCACAATGTACAAATGCAAAGACATACGTAGATTTATAAAAAGACAAAACATCTATAAAATAAATTTGGAGACACTGTCTAGAAGCATGCAGACTTCTTTCAATTAATAAAGAAGATTCCAGATTATTCAAGAATTGTAGAAAGAGCTAAAAATCAATTCAAAGTTGAACCTACAAACCACATTTAACGATCACGATATTGATTACGCACACGATGAACAATATTTTTTTCATGTACATATAATTGTTTCGTAAGTTAATTCGGAAGTTTCAAGTTTATCACAAAGATTGATCAGCGTAGCAAATAAATTGATCAACGTAGCAAATGATCGTTTGATCGAATAATCAATCCCTGAATGCGCCAATCGTCGCGTGGTATCAATGCCATGGCGCATAGCTGATCGGAGATCGAAAGTCTCTCTCTTCAAACTTGTCCTACTAATTAAATCGGTCACTGAATCAATTATATATTAAATTATTTTATATATTAAATCGGAGTAAAAACGTGTAACAATTTTTCTAAATGGCAGAATCCAGGAATAAATGAGAATTTAAAATAATTTTGTTAAAGCAGCGTCTTTGTAAGAAAGGTGGGGGATTTAAAAAATGAAAATAGGTTTATAACATACATTTGAGACACTATAAATTATAACTAAGATTATTGGGACATGAAAAATATACATATATTTTGACACAGTTTTTTCAACCCCCAGCGAAAAAACATATAAAACGAAATACGTTTTGCATGTATGCCTATTCTTATACAAGCAATTATTTAATGATGATGGACCTTTCGGTAATAATTATTTATATTTTGATTCAGACGCATATATAAAGAGCCGAAGCCTTACTTCATTATATATTTCATTAAATCCTTGAAAATACCATATTATTTAGGATACTTTCTTGAAGGCCTTATGGAAATGAAAAACCTCACTGAGGCCTATTATACAACACACTTTCTTTGAGTTGTGTTTAATAAATTCCAAGTACAAAAAGAGAGTCTGTTTTTTGCATCCTCTCACTTTAAATATAGGTTTAATAGTTCCTTAGAAGATAATAAGATCCAATTTGGACCATTTAACCTACATTCCGTCAATAATAAAGCGTTTTGCAGTTTTTTAGAAGACAAAAAGATGAAATATTGAACCCTTTTGCTACAAATTATCTTTAAAATAACGTGTTATGATTAACTAGAAAACAAAAAGCCAAAAGTTTGAATCTTTTACCACCTATTTTTTAAAATTCCGACTAACAATTTCCTGAAATAAAAAAAACGAAAGCAAGGACTTTTTTTACCCCCAATTCTCTTAAAAAAACGTGTTGCATTTCCCCAGGAAACAAAACAATGAAAGTAAAAGCCCTTTCACTCACAATTCTTATCAAAATAAAAAAAAAACGTTCCAGTTTCCCAGAAAATAAAGAAATAAGAATATTAAAAATCCTTTTACCACCTACTCTCCTCAAAATTAAAATCAATAATTCTAAAAAAATAGAATAGTGATAGAAAGGCTCTCTCAACTGTGCAGTCGGGGCAGCGACACTTACGTATTTCATGGCTGCTTGCTTGTGAGGCACTGAGTGCCGAGGGTCACTGAGCGCCCTCTTATATAGGCGGCCTGTGACCTCGTGACGTCACGGGTCCTAGGAGAGCGCCTAGCCACATGCGCCTTGAGTGTAGCCTATTGTGCCTTGCCTGTCTTGCAGGTGTCTTTAATTCTTCCTTGACTGCCTTTTCTGGTGCCCTTAATGAAGCACTTTACTGTGCCAAGGTTGTCTTGTCTGGCTACCTAGCCAGGCTTACTAGCCGGTTAATTTCTGGCTTCTACTTAACCCTGGTTACATGACATTTGCTTGGTGCTACCCGACCTCTCTTAGTCATCTTTAGCTATGGTTTGGTGCACAAAATTTTATCTTCGTAACTTTGTGGCAGACTTGTTCTATCTCCACACGCAACGTTATATTTTATTCCATTTTTACTTCAAGCAATATACAACTATATGTCTGAATATACATATTTTTAAACCGTTACCCTCGTTTTACCTTCAATTCCACCCCTCATTTAACCCCTCATTGCATGGTCCTTAGTAACGCAGTCTTTACTTTTTTTTATCATTTATACCCACATTTCCAGTTATATTATTATCAGCTGCGTATTTTTATCTAAAGCGAGAACGAAACTTGAAGTTTAATCCATGGGTCAAGGACAAAGAAATTTCTCCTGTTTATATACATTTGGTATCTATGTTCGAATCTTACATATAGCGAATAATGAAAACATTATTCTTAATGTCTAAAATTATATTGAAAATTAATTTTTTATAAATTAATTGTATTTCGCTTAATTTATTTATATTATAAACAGTCTTAATATTCAATAAATGAACTGTTGGGATTATAATGCGGCGGTAAATAGGCGGTTAATAGAAAATTTTAAATTTCCGTCACAATTATTTTATAGAATATCATGAACTTTGAATAAAGTTAATATTTTATTTCAATTGCCGAAATAGAATATTTATTAATGGGATTCCAGACTTGGCAAGAACATTATATTAAGTATGTTTATTTTAATAAAGCGGTACTGTATTCGATGGATATATCAAGCATGAAGTTATGAAATTAACGAAGGTGATAGCAAGTAAAACTTGGGCTTATTAATTCATTATTAAAAAGAAATATTTATATTTTTGATTGATGCAGGAAGTTTTCACATGCCTGTCACTAACAAGCCTACCACAAACAAGCCTCACACAAACAAGCCTGCCACAAACAAATTACAAGTAACAAACAATATTGTCACAGCAACTCTTAATTTCTAGAAAGGGCTACTTAATTGGTAAGTAAGTTTTCCATTGCGTTTTTACCACTACCAGATTATTTACAGCACTTTAATTATTAATAGCACTTATCTAAAATTATTCTATAAATGAATAAATTATTTATATCACTTTAAATGCGAAAATTTATTGAGTCCTTGGGCTCTCTTGGACGTCTCATGGTACGCACGATACTTGACTTATGTATACTCAATATGCAGCGAATAATACTTTAAAGCGCTTTTTCAAATCATAACCTGTGATCAATGGTTATATATCCGAGGGATTAACTAGCAATAGTTGACAATACTGATCGCTGGAATCGCTAAATTTAACGTCTCAAGATTCAATTGTTTTTGTATCCATTAATTGACACAGCATCGGCTTGTGTACGTGCGCTTTACTCGCCTGTATAATTGTATTCTAAAGGCATGCATTTACATTGCAGAATATACGAAATAAAGTCGGCAAGTGCAAAAAAATTAGACCTTGTCCTCGATCTCAGAGGATGTCTCTGCAAACACGTGCGATAAACTTGTCAGGGGAGATAGGTAAGGGTAAGTTCAGACGTGGTGGAGATATGTAAGGGTAATTCAAGACATGGTGCATATTCTTAAAGGGTAACTTAATTGAGACGGATAAGGGTAACGGTATCTTGTGCGGATAACGTTAAAGGGTACCTCAAAAATTTGTAGATTTAGTTGAAGTGAAAACAGACGTGCTAGACACAATGAGAAGCATCTCCAGACATGATGGAGATAGATAGGGTCAATTTCAGACGCTGTGCAGAGATGAAATTCTTGGAGACTGAAACGTGTGATGGATATGGCACCTGTGGACTGTAACGGCGCGCTTGTAATGATAAATATGGACTTCAACGATGCCTGGGGACTGTAAAGTATCCCGGTGACTGAGGACGGATAAAAGCGACGATCCTAAAGCATAACTTACACGCTTGACTGCATGAGGTCACAGCAAGCACGACCGACATGTTCTGTACATTCAATCCCAAAGGTCACCGCAACCAATCTTTAGAAGTAATATCTCCCCAGTGAAAATTTACAGACGCGGCAGCTTCTGATTTCGATTACCAGAAGCTGGGGCAATTACCAAAATATTGTGGTTCATTAGGTTTTAATACCAGCTCCTTTGACTTTGCTGTGATTTTATTTATAGCAATAACCTTAGCCGGATTTATAATGATTCTGAGTAACCTACTTTCCATTAACTGAAACAACCTGTCAGTTTTAATACCTACTACAACATTAGTGTGGTCTTTAAATTTTGTTAGGGTCCGCGCTTTCAGCGGCCGCTCACTGACCGACGATAACTCTTATTATAACATTGATTGGTTAAGTTAAAATTATTAAAAAAACTTATGTATATTTTTGAGTTATATTATAGATATGATAATTAGATAAATTCTAGAGAATATATGACACATTTTAATGCAGGATGTTGGACCTGATGTGAAAGTAGCCCTTTGACTTAGAATTTAATAAATAGTAGATAAACATAAAAATAAAAATGAATACACGTATAAAGGAGAGCTGTTTGGAGTGTTAAAAGTGTTGAAACACTTTTTAATACTTTTCCAATAGAGAGTGTTGAAGCCAAATTAAGTTTTTAGTGGTTCTAAAACCCGTTGAAATGAGATACAGCATATTTTATGAGTATAAACTGGGTTTAATCTAGACAAGTTTATTTAATCAATGTAAAGAAGATTTAGTGCAGATAAAGTTTATTTTATGTTTATAAAAAAGTCCGAACTAGAGAAAGCTTATTTAATTAATACAAAGAAAATTCAAACTAGACAAATTTTATTTATTGATATAAAGAATTATCGAACTAGACGAAGTTTATTCATTTAATGTAAAGAAAGAATTTAGTATATAAATTCAAACAAGATGAGCTTTATTAGAAGCAAAACAAATTTCGAACTAGACGAAGTTTAAACATTTAATATAAAGAAAGTTCAAACTAGATGAAGTTTATTTCTATAATGTAAAGAAAGTTTAAACCAGACAAAATTTTTTATTACTATTAAGAATTATCACACTAGACAAACTTTAAACATTTAATATAAAGGAACTTCAAACTAAATTTTAAAAGCTTTTTTAGCTTTTTTTAGCTTTTTTAGAAACAAAGCTATATTTCAGGGTAAATAAAGGTTATAAGTTTAAAACCCCCATACCTGTAGCCACTAAAGAGCTGTTGGAATTTTACAGCCAGACCTCCTGGCTCTGAGCAAAACCATACAGGGCTACGGTGGCCATAACCTACGATTTTAAGCACTTCGCTGCATATAATTAGTTAGATTAGTTCCTGCAATTAGCTAGATTATAGCTAATAATTAGCGTGGAGAACTCGTCGCTGCATTAGCATTTAAGAATGCACCATGTGCCTATTACCACACTTCCTATATACCAATAGACTACCAAGCCTGATTGATTTTATGGTTAAACATTTATTTAGAATAGACTATCATGCCTGATTGATTTTATGGTAAAACATTTATTTATAATAGACTACAATGCATGCGTATAAAATATAATAAGTTTACACATTGTATTGAATAGACTACATAATATGTTTGCATATTGCATTGAATAAACTACATAACATGTTTAAATATTGTATTGAATAGACTACAAGGCCTGCGTATAAAATATAATATGCTTACATATTATATTTTATTCTAGATTTTTAGATGCGTACATATTTATTCCAGTAGAAATCCATAGGTATGACGAATTGTATGCAATGCATAACTACACTAAACATTTTTATATATTCTGGACAAATTCGTTAGCTTCGGGATGGAAAATTTTCCATTAGTTCGAAACTGCTGTGCAAAATATCTGTCCCATATTTTAGCACATCTAATTAATTTTTCTTTCTCAGAATGTATAAGTTTATAGCCCTCTTTGCCTTATAATTATTTTAAAAAATATACGTTTATGAACAGAGCCTGGATGTGTGAGAGGTGAGCGATAACATCATTACAACGTATTTCAGTAAATTAAATATATAATAGGTGGCCTAATTCCTTCAGCATTTTAATTGATTGAAATTTAAAATGCTACAAATTTCAAAGAGTACCATAGTGATTTTACATAAGCAAGGAAAAATTAAGGATTACTTATAAATACTTAAAAAAATAAATATCTAAAAATCAATATAATTTATTAATGTTTTCAATGAAAATTGGGTAAGGGGAGTTTTCCTTCGTCAAGGCGACCTGAATAAAGGACTATAAAGGGCAACAAGGAAGGACTGTGACTTGAGGCAAGGACAACACTTCTTCCTCCGGCCTCAATTCCAGGAAGTATTAAGCTCGATTAAAGGATTCTAAGGACCTGACCCTTAGGAAGAGCTTCTTTGAAAGGGCGTGAGTGAACTCGCCATTTCAGGCGAAACTCCGGAAATGTGGCTAAGGAATGCAAGTCCAAGCGATTTAAAAAAAGGTATACGTAAAACCTGGCATGCAATTGAAATCGTTTTGAAATGAAATTTAAAAAGGCGCTGCAAAAATTTTAAATTACGCCGAAAAACGACTGAAATTGCGCTGAAAAACAACTACAATTGTGCTAAAAAAACAACTGAAACTGTGTTAAAAAACGCCTGAAAGCAAGCCGAAGTTGAAATTCAATTCGCGCTGAAATCCAACAAAAATTATGTTGTAATTCAACTGATATCGTGTTTAAAAAAACATTGAAACAATGCTGAAAAATAACCGAAATTGTGATGAACTAAAAATTAAATCACGCTGTAATATAATTGAAATCATGACGAAGAACTGCTGAAAACGTATTAAAAAACAATAGCATGCGAGCGGAAATGGAACTGAAATTGGGATGAAATGAAATCTAATTTCACAACATAAGATGTGGCAGCTGATAAAACTTTATAATGCAATTATATATAGAAGCTAAATACAGAGAAAGTGCCATTGATGTAAAAAAAAAAGAAATCAAGAAGACCGACTGCAATAAGTGGGTTCGATGAGAGAGTTGGCAGGACTCAAACAACAAGCACCTATTATTTTTAGTTTAATCACCATAATAAATTTTTACGGAGAAAACGAAGCAATAAAACCGTTTATGGAAATGTCTGTACCATCATCGATTAATTTATTTGCTTAATACAGACGTATTTACCACAAGGCACGTGAATCCTGAAACAAATGTCTCATTTTAAACCGAAAAAAAAATCAAAATTTAAATATACAAAAAAAACAAAATTTAAATTTTATTCAAACAAAAAAATTACAAAATTTAATAAAGAATGTTTTCGGAAAATTTAAAAATCGCAAGAAATAATTTTAAGAACCAAAATATGCGGTATTTGAAATTCACGAAATGGCAAACAATTCGACGAGATTGCAGCATCGCTGTGAGCATGACGCAGCATTAGGATCATTTTTGCCGCTTGCATTTCTTCCTTCTGACCTGCCCGATGGTGGTGACATTTTCTGGAAAATGTTGAATGTCATGTGTTTTTTTCTGTTTAACTTATGCCTCTGTTTTTACCAGCGGAATTTAAGGTGCATTAGCCATAGTGAATTCGACATGGAAGTCATTGAGCATTAATGCTGGGCTCAATTTTATTTTAATTTTGCATAGGCACTTGCAGGTAGTAATACTGGTTTTTATTTGGAAATTTAATGTGAAAACTTCAGTGTATCAATTCTTACTGGTTTGAAAGCCATTGCGCATTAATGCTGGACAAAATTTTAAATCAAATTTTGCAATGGGACTTGCAGGTAGTAATACTGGTTTTTATATGGAATTGAATGTGAAAACTTCAGAGTATTAATTCTTACTGGTTTGGAAGTCATTGAGCATTAATGCTGGACTAAATTTTAAATCAAATTTTGCAATGGGACTTGCAGGTAGTAATACTGGTTTTTATTTGGAAATTTAATGTGAAAACTTCAGTGTATTAATTGTTAACTGGTTTTTACCTCTAAACTTTACCAAGGGGCTTCTAACTATTAATGCCAGTTTAGTTTGGTAACTTTCACAAATATACTTTTAAGCATTGATGTTAGTTTCTATTAAAATTATTCTGCGAGTCTATTAAGGCGTTAAATTTATGATGTTTATGTATTAATGCTGTTTTGTCCGTATGATCAACAAAATTCAGTTGTAATACTTCACAAATACAAATATAATATCTCAACTTAGAATTTATTTCATGCCATTAATTATAAATTCGGCCGCGTCATTCTCCCACTAATTCAAAGTAATTCGGTTTTTGCAAAGCTGTACTGAAACTCCAGGTTCTTGTTAATCGTTAACCTATAAAAAAAATTTTCTTGCACCGAAGCTTAACCTTAAAAGATGTTTAAAGCTTCGTAAACAAAACAAATTCCTTTCTCCTTGTTTTAATAGAATAATAGAGTTAAGAAATTGGGTCACAAGCCACCGAGTGAACGGCGCGGAGAAAGATTCGCTCGAAAATAGAAGCGTAGCAAATTCTTCTGTAAAAACTTCGGTACCCCATCACTTCTTGCGGTAACTAATATAATACAATTTTTTGCTATTATTACGCCTCGGAATTAGCATAATCACACAATAAGCACACATGCTTTGAGGTTTTGACCGCAAACTGCTGCAAACTTGCATCCAAATTACCACAAATTAGAGGCCATTGAAGATCCGCGTGTAGAATCGATTGCTCTTGAGTGATGGTTTGCTGCCATGCGTGTAGGCTACATTCTACACGCACTGCGTGTAGCGTATTGATTGTAGTGCATTGCGTGTAGCCTACATTCTACACGTACTGCGTGTAGCGTGTTGATTGTAGTGCATTGCGTGTAGTCTACATTCTGCACGTACTGCGTGTAGCGTATTGATTGTAGTGCATTGCGTGTGGTCTACATTCTGCACGTACTGCGTGTAGCGTATGGATTGTAGTGCATTGCGTGTAGTCTACATTCTGCACGTACTGCGTGTAGCGTATGGATTGTAGTGCATTGCGTGTAGTCTACATTATACACGTACTGCGTGGGTAGCTTCAGAGTCTCCAGATCAATGTTAGAGATGTGAAAAGTGAAAGTTTTATTGTTATATAAATGAAAGCAATAGAAGATTTATAAAGTCTCAACTTTATTGAATCTACATTTATATACCGAAGAGATTTTGTGAAGTGACAAATCATAATTTCTTTATTTTTAAAAATAATTTATGTAATAAATAAATTTTTAAATAAATGATCTTAAAAGACATAACAGGAATAATCGATTTCAAGATTCGGACTCGATTTTTTTCATTTGTTAATTCTCTAAATGAAATACAGATAGAATATATCTTTAATGGAGAATGTTAATCATTATATTACAATATCGCGGATGAAACAAAAGTTTTACGACAAGAAGTATAAAATATTTAATTTATTACTTGATGCATAACGCCACTCAAATGTATTTCATCATTCAATTCTCATTATACATCATTCACCGGCCATCATCGCTCATAAATATTCATTATTTAAAATTAGAAAATTATAGATGGAATGTATAAAAAATAATTTTCAATTGAACACGAAAAGGTAATACAGCACGAATTATAATTAATAGATTTATTAAGAAATTTGAGCTGACACGGTAGGCATTAAATAGACTCACTCGAATTATAGCTCTAAAGTTACATTGATAACGTTCATTTAATTTCGTATATTACGTTAATAATAATAAATAATAATTTGAAAAATCTTACTTCTTTGCACCTGAAACAACGTCGGTGTGAAGGTACACTACAATATCTACATACCTACTAATTACTACCATGTAAGTCTATGCTATGCGACAAAATCTACCATGATTGTGGGTAGATACCAACAAGATCGTTCTACCTTCACAGTCACTCCAAATGAGTAGACCAACAAGGTCGTATACCATTTACGATGCACCGACGTAAGGTATATATGGTATATACCCTATTGTGATGAGAGGATAGTATGATATCCTCTTGTGATGCGAGGATATTGTGTTGAGAGGATATTATGATATATATCTTGTGATGCGAGGATATTGTGTTGAGAGGATATTATGATATATATCTTGTTTTGAGAGGATATTATTATCTATATCTTGTGATGAGAGGATATTATGATATATATCATTTGATCAGAGGATAATTATGATATCCTCTTGTGATGAGAGGATATTGTGATCCACTCCCGCTACTCTTGCATGCGATGGGCAAAGTGATTATCTAATATTAATTTTTAAAAACTATTATTATTTATTATAAACATATTTTAATATTAAAATGTGTACATTATTGTACGATTTAAACTTATTTGGGAACCGTGAATATTATTATAATATCTCATTATAATATTTTGCGAGGTATATTGTATTAACTTGAATGAATTTACTTACAAGGTGATTTTGAATTCGACCGGAATATTTGAAATCGCATAATAAAAATATTATCATTATTTTCGATTATTAACGAATGTTATTATTCGTTTTCGAAACGCAGGTAAAAATTAGAGTAGTGTGAAAGTAGTACTGAAAAATGACTATATTAGAAAATAGAGTAAGTCCAATCGCATAATTAATCAGTACAATCAGTCCAATCGCACATGTACATTGATTGTTCCTGCGAATTTATTATTGCAGATACATTATATTATATTATAATATAATTTAATTTCATTATATGTATAACCCTAGCGAATATATTAATAACACAACACTTTTAATATAATATATGGCCCCGCATGCATACCCCCCAGCGAATATACTATTAACACAATATTTTTAATATATTATTTAGCGCCGTATGTATACCCCCAGCGAATATACTATTAACACAATATCTTCAATATATTATGTAGCCCCATACGTACACCCCAGCGAATATACTATTAATACAATATCTTTAATATATTATGTAGCCCCATACGTATACCCCAGCGAATATACTATTAACACAATATCTTTAATATATTATGTAGACCGGTATATATAATAAAAATATCTTTAATATATTATATGGCCCCATATGTATACCCCCGGTATATATATAAAAAATATCTTTAATATATTATATAGCCCCACACGTATACCCCCAGCGAAGCAAGATCTGTGCCAACTGAGGCATTTAAGTCACCGCCCATTCCTCCCCGCCTTGTGAGGCTACATTCCTCTCAGGCGGGGCAGCCTGGGGACTGAATAAGGTATACTAGGCGTACATTATTCGTGGGTAAGTGCGTAACTTATATTCATCATTAAGGATGATGAATTAAATTCATCATTAAGGACCTCCAAGTGAGTGGTGGGTAAGGCAATATACTCCAAACTTTCGCTTTCGTTGCTCCAGCCCGAGCAGTTCTCTATGATCTTTGCCCTTCGCAGTCACATTTACGACAAAGAAAGGGACGTGTCTTCATAATATTTATTATAAGTTGTTCATAAAATGTCGAGTTTATTGTCATATGGGTATATTCCAGTAAATGTTTTCTAGGGTAAGTTCGTGAGATAATTAGGATGGCGGGCTATTTATTTCTCCTTCAGGTTTAACTATTATTTGAGATAAATAGGTATGGTTCAGTCCAAGGGTAGAAATAGCAGAAGAGTAAGATTTTTTAAATTTAGCCCAAAAAATAATTAGAATTAATATTCAACTGACCAAATAATTCTTGCCGAAATTCATTTTGTTAGTTGATATAATGAAATTTGATATAATAAAATTTACTAAACTTTTATATTAATTCACATGTAAATATTCATAGTAGCTTCAATTTTGGCATAAAAGTTATTAAATTTCGTATTTACAAAATTTTTATATTATTTTCCATGTAAATAATAATAAATGTAAATAAATTTTCCATGCAAAAGTTAATAAATTTCGTATAGTTTCTCAAAACTCATCTTATTTCGTTCGACATTTTGCAAATGATTGAACTGAAAGCCTGTCTTCGTATATTCCATCAGCCTCATAAGGAACTTGATTTATTTTCGAGCTAACCTTTAGAATGTTCAAGATGTCTGGAAAGTTCGAGTCTGAACAATTATGGCTTTGGCTTCATGATCGTTGCGAGTTATTTACAGCAGTGGAAGGCTAAACGAATGAGGGAACTACCCAGCTGTTCAATAATAAAAAATACTAATTTTCAATTTTTCAATAAGGAAAACCACATTAATTCAAAGTGAAAAAAAGTTTTCCAAAGTAATTCTTACCCAAAAATTTACGAACAGACAATGCGTGAAAAAAAATTCAAGAAAGAATGAAAGTCATCCAATCAATTAATTTTCGCAAAATAACGACAAAAATTCCATGCGAACATCGAAAAATTGTTAACATTAATATTACATCAAAAATAATTTGATGTAATTTAAATTTATAATTTAAAAATTAAAAAAAACATTCTTCAGTTAGAAACGAAGATATCATTTTGTTTCGCATCGCATGCCTGAAAGTTAGACCGGCGTTGCTCAGGATAGGAAAACTTCAGGATAGGGATAGGGATACTTCCTGCAGGGATAAATGGTATCCCGGTATCATGATTCCCGTTATTAGTAATAATGTTTCTTTTGGTTTAAATTTGAAATTAATTAATTTTGGAAATACTTTTTCAAAGTAATATTGCACATTTTGCATTGAACTCCCATTTGTATCCCGTTTACAATGCAAAAAAAAATTTTATAGCTGTCTTCTAAATCAAATTGGAATAGGCCTATTTAATAATAAAACTTTCAAATTTATGATACAACCTCCATCCCAGGCTTTGCAATGCCGTACTGCTCTCTCACTATTAGATAAATGTTTAGGTCCTAGTAATATCCCGACACGATAAGTATCCTGGATACGTGCCCCAACAGCCCCTATATATCCCGACACGATAAGTATCCTGGATACGCGCCCCAACAGCCCCTATATATCCCGACACGATAAGTATCCTGGATACGCGCCCCAACAGCCCCTATATATCCTGACACGATAAGTATCCTGGATATCGTCTCCTACTGCAACAATATATTTAGGCGCCTGGCTTTCAAGACATTCACAAACATTAATAAATACGAGATATGTAAAATATAAAAGATAAACGTTTGTTTCAAAGTTTTTTTTTCGTCAATCGAAATCGGTTTTATTTAGTATATAATTAAGATTTCCGCACCTACAAAAATTTGTACGTTTTTTAAGGTGAACGCCGAATGTCTGCATTCAGGATTTGAACGTGGAGAGTTGCAGCGTTGCTGGAAAGTGTCAGGTCTGCCATGTAGGTGAATGTACAGAAAAGTTGTGTATGGAATACTAATCGATTTTCAGTGTCGTTGAGTTCACACCTGTTCGGTCAAGCGAAGCAAGATTTATGGAGCTCTCTACTGATAATATTGTTGGATATTTGAGCGGTCATGCAAATTACTTATTGATAAGTTGCAGACATTTACGTTTAAAGTGATGCTTCAAGTTGTAACTTCTTAGTTAAACAGTAAACTTTGTATCTATTGCCGAGAGGAAATATACTTTTACGATAAGATGGGACAATGGATAATTGGGAAACAAGAGAGTTTGGCTAGCGAAAGAGTTAGAATAGCAAAAATGTTTGACGTGCAAAAATTTTCGAAAAAAAGAAACGTTTGACGTACAAAAAATTATGACAAAAACAAATAATTTACAAGCAAAAAAGCTTGAAAAACAAAAAAATTTACAAACAAAAATTTTCAAACACAAAAGTTTGACGTACAAAAAAGCTTGATAGAGTAAAAAAAATTTTCAAACAAAAAAGTATGATAACCAAATGAAAAATTTAAGATTAGCGAGCAAAGGATTTCAACAAACGAAGAAATGTGACAAGTAAAATAACATGGCAAACAAAATAGCTTTACAAACAAAAGACTTGAAATTTCTAAATACATTTACAGTGACAGTACGAAGCCTCGTACCAAGCAGGCGACTGAAGGTCTCACTTATCTCTAATGGCTGACCGTTGACGTGCGAGACGTCTTATACGCTCAATATACCGCGCACACTTCCATCACATCCGTGTATGTACCAAGTTTATTGTTTATTAACTTCTAGGTATAAACTTATAGGTATAAGTTAAAAGTATATATAAGTATAAACTTATCAGTATAATTTTACATGAACAAGTTTACAAGTACAACTTTAGAAGTTGAGTTTTTTAGAGCGCATAATTTCATCTCCCCCGTGTATAAGCAAAAATTGAGTAGCAAAAAATAAGTTTAAAAGATAAGTTTATAGGCATAAGGTTTATAAGGCGCACACTCCTATCATATCATCCATGTATGTATAGAGTTCATAAAATTTTGCTGAACTTTGATATAGAGTGGTGGATGTTTACTTAGTTTTAAGATTTAACTGTGAATTTTATTGACTTTTGAAATTTATTTTGATTACGAGTGACTCTAAAAAGAATAGATCAATATCTTTTTCATTTATAAAATTTATTAGAAACAATATTGATATTCGAAATTTACTTTACTTATGATGGACAAAACTCGGCATGCCTCTAAAACTACATTGATGAGAAGATCCATTTATTTCTAAAATTGATTGTGAACTTCGTTATAATAAAAAATTTATTCATAGCATAAATTTAATAAATTCACACAGGAATCTACGCCCCCGTGTGCCTGATATTGAAAATCTGGAGCGATCGTTGCCCCCCCCCCCCATGTGGTGGTTTATGGTGGTGTGTGGTGGTTTATGGTGGTGTGTGGTGGTTTATGATGGTGTGTGGTGGTTTATGGTGGTGTGTGGTGGTTTATGGGTTTATGGTGGTGTGTGGTGGTTTATGGTGGTACGTGTGGTGGTTTATGGTAGTGTGTGGTGGAGTAAGGTGGTGTGGGGTAGTGTAGTGATGCGTGGTGGTGTTAGAGTGTGTGGGAATGCGTGATGGTGTGGTGTAGGGTAGTGTGGTGTTGTGTGCTGATGTAGTAAGCATCTCTTAAATATCCCAAACTACCTGGGATATTTTATTCAAATAACTTGTTTATTTGACCGCTATAATTGATTTATTAAAATATTTTGTACATGTGATGCCAGGCTATGATACTTATGTATCCTTGACTGCCTGTAAGTGATGAGGTTTGCACTGTATTCCTTCCATTAACACAACTTACAAGCAAGAACTACAATAATATCTTGTAGGGCCATTTAGTAAAGCGATGATCCCGAATGACGTTTGAAGCACCTAGTAGGGCTTCTTATATGTATATCATTTATGTCGTGCCGAAATCGCGGAATGGCCGATTCTATGCCAGTTTGCCGAATCTGCAGAATCAGCATTTCGTTGCTGATTCGGAAAATTGGACGTTAGAGTTAGAACATAAATCGGCAGTTAGAGTTAGAAAAGGTTAGGTCATGTTCTGTCAAGTTCCTTTATATTTAAATATTAAAAAACTAGACTGCCAGATCGAACCCCAGATTCCTATAGTATAAAAATGCTGATTCTGAAGATTCGGCGAACTGGCTGCCGATTGCATAGAATCGGTAATTCCACGAAATCGGCACGACATATACAAATAAAAGAAATAGGCTATGTGCAATTTTTCAATTCACATATTGCTAGTTGTTCCTTAATAATTCAGCTTCTAAGCGCTGACGATAAATATTCAGTAACATTACTAATTACTACTAATTACTAATTACTACTATCAATTAATTACTACTATTTGATTTATGTTTTTGCATGTATATCAAGGAAGCTTAGTCTTGCCATCAATTTTGCCCTCATTCGTCATGCAATAGGTGTAAATAATATTCTTCGAGAAATAAGTATTGTTTATAATTAACTTAAAAAAAGTAAAACGTGCCTTTAAACGTGTTACACTTACAAGATCTCTGGATAGTTTTGATTCAAATTGTCGTTTAAGGCTTTACAGAAGTAATGTTCAAATCGTATGGGCTTACAAAATCACCCAAACGTGAACTCGTTTAACATGCAAACGGCTCAAAAATATGTTTACCCCGAGGTTTATAAATAAAATTAATTAATTACGTTTAAATCCAAAGCGAGTTCTTGCAGTGGTATTTCTGGAGAATGGTAATTGTACAAAATCTTAATGAACTGGTTAATGAACTGGTCATTCGTTTGATATTAAATCTAATCAAATCGGATCTGTTTCGCAATTAGGTCCCCCAGCGAGAAATGCTTTCTGTGCGGCATAAGTTTTCTACGAAACACGTTTTCTATAAAAAGAAATTCCGAGTAATGGATGGAAGACTTCTCTATATTTCTATTGAGAACTAGTCAATATTCCTAGGTCTGTGTTAAAATATGGACTGTGTCTACGTACGATTCTACCTATTGATTGAGACATAGTCTTTGTCTAAGTTTCTTTGTCTGGATTGTGATATAGACTTTGTCTACGTTTCTATGTCTGGATTATGATATAGTCTTTGTCTGCGTTTCTATTTCTGCATTATGATATCATCTTTGTCTACGTTTCTATGTCTGGATTATGATATAGTCTTTGTCTACGTTTCTATGTCTGAAAGACTGAATATAGACATTTTATTAATAAGCAGTAAACCTGTCATGTATGTGACCAATTGTGTAGTTGCCCTTTTTTCTTAATTAGAAAAAAGCTATATATATATATTTCTCTATTTTATGCCAATGATTCATGTGACATTTTAGAGATAAATCAATTCATTGTATTCATATCAATTCATATGACATCATT
This sequence comes from Hyalella azteca, assembly GCF_000764305.2. NCBI lineage: Eukaryota > Metazoa > Arthropoda > Malacostraca > Amphipoda > Hyalellidae > Hyalella > Hyalella azteca. The sequence goes on from NW_025941804.1 coordinate 138,711, forward strand.
TACTGTTATGCATCCATCATAACGTCTATATGGGCAGAGTGAAAATTCAGTTCCTTGTTACAGATTGCTTGATACATGTTACAGATGGCGTGTTACATGTTACAGGTGGCATGTCACATGTTAAAGATGGTGTGTTACATGTTACAGATGGCGTGTTACAAGCTACAGGTGGAGTTTCACATGTTGCAGATGGCATTTTCCATGTTACAGACGGAATTTTACATGTTGCAGATGGCGTGTTACATGTTACAGATGGCCTGTTACATGTTAAAGATGGCATGTCCCATGTTACAGATGGAGTTTCATATGTTGCAGATGGCATTTTACATGTTACAGATGAAGTTTCACATGTCGCTGATGGCATATCCCATGTTCCAGATGGAGTTTCACATATTGCAGATTGCATATCCCATGTTCCAGATGGAGTTAACATGTGCTCAGTAAGCCTGTTTGCACTTTAGTTCTATCCAGTGCAGTCCAGCAGTTGTTTGACCAGGCAGTGCATGTTTACTCACTGACTGTACAGAGCTAAGTGACCTGCGCGTTTACTGAAGCCGAGGTCGACTGTGGAAACTCATGAAATGCCTGTCTGCGTCTGGTCACTTGAAACTGTGGATAAATTGTTTTAATTAACAGTGAGTGAAGAAAATTTAATAATAATGAATTTAAAGTGAATGAAAATTTTTTAATAATAACTAATTTGGAGTGAGTGAAGAAATTTTAATGATAAGCCGGAATAATAATTTTAATTTACATTGATTGCGAAAAAAAATGTTTAACATGCCGGTATAATAAAAAGAAATAGAATATAAGTTGGAAATTTAGTTATGAATGCGTGTTTTTTGGTTCAACTTTTGTTTTTATTTCTATTACTTCTGAAATTACAAGTCAACAGTTGGAAATAAAACGAAATGGATTGTGAATTAAAATTAAATGGTGCAAAATTATTATTTTTTAAAAATATTTTCATAATTCGACGTTCGACATACTTCAAGCAAAGACAACCACAATGCGGATCATAAATTCTGTCTCAACGTTTGGGGTTTAAAGACACGAACAAAATCCGGTTCCTACTTTGCAGTTCAAAAGCCGAACTAAAATCTAGTTTCTAGTTAAATAATCTTGGTTTAATTATAAAACAAAACAAAACTTTTAAAAACACGTTTTCTTAACGGACAAAACAGAAAAGCTTTTACTCCTACATAACATCAAAGTTATGTAAAATGTTATGTAATGTTATGCAAGAGTAAATGTTTTTCTTTTTTGTCCGTTAAGAAAACGTTATTTTTTAAATTTATTTTATTTGTTTTATTTCATTATTTTTAGTTTTGTAAAAATCAGAAAAACGTGTTTTTTAAAAGTGTTTTTTATATTTATTTATTTTCTACTTTTAGTTTAAATATTTTAGCAATTCAAATCCATTTCCAGGGTTGGTAAGTCTGGATGTTCAAAAAAACTCGATTCCGAACCGTGAATTTTTAGTTTTTCATTTTCTTTTAATTTTTTCCCAAACTTTTTTTTTCAATTATTATTTCTAATGATCAAATCTTGAATTGTTAGGCAGCATAAGCATGCATGCCAAACTTCAAGTTTCTAGGATCTTCAGAATTGCTCTAAATTGAGGTTTGAATTTTTGATGACAGACAGACACGAAACGAAGCTAAGAAAAACGTGGTAAAAACCTAGATAACCTATCGAGGATAAGTTTAATGAAAATATTTCGATAATGAGTCATTCAAAAATAAACAATGATATTTATCTAATTCCATCGTTTGATAGCTGACTATTACCAGAAAATTACAATTAATATCCTTCATTGGTAATTTTCCCATGTTTGTTAAGAAATAAAACGTGTGAGTGCTGTTATTACTGATTTTGATGAACGAAAATATTATGGTTTTAAAGGCAAAAATATTATTTATCCCATGGTTACAATATTCGAAACTTTAGGTTACACTGATGTTATTTTAATTCCGTTGAGTAATTAAAATACGTGTCATTAAAAAATAATTAATTATTAAATTAATTACTGAAAAAACTGTTTAAAATGTAGTTAATTTTTAATTTTTTGCAGACTTTTTATGGCATTCAATATTCCAATAATATTAAAATACAAAAATCCTCGCTTGAATTGAAGTGTCATGTTATGATAATAATTTGATACTCTGTTCACTGAAATTTTTCGGATATTTTCATTGATATTTCCACAAATATTTTTATCGACAGCATTAAGAAGAATCGATGATATTCTCATAGATATATTATTCATATTATTATTATTATTATTATTATCATTATTATTATTATTATTATTGATATTATCATTATTTATTATTATCATCATTATTCTACTATAAGCATTTATCGTGGCGTCTGGTTCAAACAAACTTCGAGGGCACGTTTCTCATAAGTTTAATAGCAAGTAAAATATAAATAGAAGAGAACGGCTGAGAACGGATTAGATATCATTCTCACTGGAACATATAATATTCTCAGTAGTAGTTTATTCTCACTGGTATGTTATTGTTATCTTCAATAAGATTTCCACCGAAATCTTCACTGATAAAAATGTGAACAAGGTACAATAAAAACAATAAAAACACTTAGATCTCATTAACTTTACCTCTAATTACTTTGCTATCGAGGATACAGGGATAGCCGTAGAAAGACTTAGAATAAATTATTGTGTTATATTGTCAAATAAGTAACGCACTTTCGTCCAGTTCTTTTCGCACAGATCTTTCGTACGTAGCGCTGAAACTCACTATTACCTGGTCAAACTGTGTCAGAATGACACACACAAGGACAAAAGGTGCATCGAAATTTGGAAATTATCTCACTCATTTGGGTGAGTGCAGCTACCAGCCTCATACAACGGTAAAAAAACCTGTACGCGCTGGCACGAGTTCATTGAGTATAACTTTTGATAAACGGAATGATCAAATCAAAGGTTTTTTCAATAATAAATACAAAAATTGATTATTTATATTAGCCAATTCTTAGTAGGAAAATAGGACTGGTATGCCATTAAATATTTCTTTTTACATGTATACTCGTATAAGTGAACTTCTTCAAACTAGTCACTTCGAAAAAAATTGCCAAAACGGATCATCTGATGGCCTCAATAAAAGAACTTTGTATATAATCTCTACTAAATGCTGTATAATAGTGAACTCGATTGCTATCAATGAAAATCCACTTTATTGTTATCAGCGGTTACACTGTCTGTTTTTTTATCGTTTCACTATTTTTAACCAAGATTGCTCGAATTGTGATTTCAGACAAAAGTTTCATTGTCAAAAATTTTCAGACGAATTTTCAAAACCTGAGGCCCTCGTGTCGACTATTGAAGGGGGAAATTGTAATTTCAGATAATTGTTAATTTCAAATAAATTATTGATTTCTCGGATGATAGTTTCAGATGACCTGGATGGTAACCTTGAATATTAATTCCAGAGAAACTTATTAACCTAAGGCCATACTTTCAAAGCTCGCTAAGTGAACGTAAGTACTTACGCTCTATTTTCTTGTCTATGATTGGTGGATTTTGCTTGAAAGACCGTCAATGATTGGCTGATGAACTTACGATCTCTTAACTTTTTTTTGAAAGTATAGGCCCTAGAGTACTTATATCGGCCTCAGATGCGGGGATTTTCATCATATTGATGCATTTGCCCTTGTTGCTGGGAAATGCTGTCCTTGTTGCCCTTGATCTCCCAGAAGTTCTAAGGACAAGAGCGTGGACTGCACCCTTAGCCCTTAGGCCAATAGGCAACAGGCTATTATCCTGACGCAAACCCTCAATTAGGCATGAGGTCAAGTTGATTAATTAAGTATGCCAATTATTTCTCTCTAGAAATAATTAATTAATAAGGAAATTAATTAAATTGAGTATGCCATTTATTTCTTTCTAGAAATTATCATAGGACATAATATTTTAATAATTGGAGACTAAAATTAACTAACATATTAAAAATTAACTTATATATTATTTTTATTCAAACCTACAAAAAACGCACTAAAAATGACCCATTATATAGAAACGACAGTGATGAACTTCATTTAAACTTCAATCGCTAAAAATTATAGCGATATTAGAAGAAAACAAACATCATTTTCTACATAAACTTTATGAAGATATATATGACATAAATAATTGCTAATTACATTTGATGAAATGCATGTCATTCTGTTTTTACTCAACAATGACATCTTAATGTATCTTCGATGATTCAACAAATGTTTATTCTTCCAAATTCTAAATTATGACATTTATTATCCTTTAGCTTAGAAGATCAACAATTACTTGGTTACTTGATTTCCAATTATATTTCAGCCACCAAAAACCTTAAACATAGATGTTCTTGTATTTTACTCGTACTTGAACACTCTCATTTAAAGTCCCATTTACACATACTGCAATAAATCACTTCGACCATAATTGTGAATCTCATCAAATTTTTTTCTCATCTTAAGACTAAATCAAATTTTTTTCGACACAAGACTAAACTCAATTATGCATCTCCTAGTTTCCAAAGCCATCTGATTCCAAGGTCTGCTCACTCGCCAGCTAAGTCATCAGTTTGGCAAGCCTATCCTAGATTGGAAAGTAGTCTGGTTATCCTTTCAGGTTTTTTCTACCCTCTTGGGTAAAGGATAGCGTTTCCTTCAAGGTCAGGTCAGCGGGTGCGGTGTCAGATCATTCCCAGCCTATATAAGGAGGCTGTATCACGATCAACTGCATCAGTTATCTTCTGAACCTTCTTAACTACACACGCTTCCATCGCTCAATATGAAGTTTGTAAGTATTCGCACAATTTGGTTTCCCGATCCTTTCCATCCTTTTACCAATTTCAACTTGAAAATATTATAATAATATCATTAAAATGCACGATGTATTTGAAAAATATGGTTTCCCAATCCTTTCCATCCTTTTACCAATTTCAACTCGGAATTATTATTATAATATCATTAAAATGCACGATGTATTCGAAAAATATGGTTTACCAATCATTTCCATTCGTTTACCAATTTCAACTTGGAAATATTATAATATTATCATTAAAGTGCACGATTCCATCGCTCAATTTGAAGTTTAAAACTACTTCGCATCTTCTCATGACATAGTTAACAAATTTGTGAAAATCTTTAATAATTTCATTTTGTAAATATTTCAACATTCCCATTACAACTCTATCCTATGCGCAATGTTCATCATTAATTGGTATAAGATCAGCAATGCTGCTGTTTTTCGTGTTTCTATGACGATAAATGTTCGTATTAAAATAACATCGCCTTTTACACTATTTCAACATTAAAAGTCGTTTGTTGAACTCACGATGTAAATTCACTGCGATAATTATTCCAGCAATTAATGGCGTCCAATTAGTTGTCTCTAATTACCAGTTGAATTAGGGTAGGTTAGTTAGTTTAACTTATTAGATCCTAATCAATTAATTTAATTAATAAGTTCTAATCGAATAGGTTATAATAATTAAATTGCTATTCTGTTCCGAATAAAATTACAAAATAAATATAAATATATTACATACAAAATAATTAATAATTAAATGTTCAATTAATTGTTTTGGACTTTACTACATAATTATCAAATTTTTTCGAGGAAACCGAAAATTTTTCAAATAGTACAAATTTTCGAAAATAAATAATGGGCTGCTTAAATTTAGCTGAAGACGATGAATGCAGAGTATCTGCATTACCTGAATTTTACATTGGATTGAAATTATTTAAATATCCTGTGGCAGATTAATTTTAAGAAACTATTTCTCAGTTGAGGAAAACAATTATCACGGTAAAATTTTTTTATAATTTTCAGATCATTTTCGCCTGCCTCGTGGCTTCGGCCGCCTGTCGCCCACAGTACGACTACAACGCTCCAGGTTTGAGATCCGACTCTGGATCACGCAGATCCGAAGATTTCATCCCGATCCTGCGATCAGACATCGAATTCCCGGACTCCGAAGGTCGTTACCGCGTGGATACCGAAACTGGTGATGCCATTTTCCGCTCTGAATCAGGTGCCCCGACCGGACCTGATGGGGCTATTGAAAAATCAGGTTCCGTAAGGTTCACGTTCCCTACAGGAGAGGAATTCGAGCTCACCTACGTAGCCGACGCTGCTGGAGGATACCAACCCCAATCTTCGTGGCTTCCTGTTGCTCCTGCATTCCCCCACGAAATTCCTCAGTTTGTTTTGGATCAGATCGCGAAGGCGGCTGAAGAAGATGCTGCCGCTGCAAGGGCCAACGCCCAGCAGTCAACCCGCTCTGAGGGTCAGAGGTTCAGCGGATACAACTGAGAACAAGTTTTTTGATCATAGAAAACTAGGGTTTTTCTAGGATCCCTAGAGATTCATGATTTTGTAAATCTAGCGTTTTTCTAACAACCCTAGAGATTCATGATCCCAGATATCTAGGGTTCTTCTAATAGCCCTAGAGATTCATGATCCTAGAAATCTAGAGTTTTTATTATAACCCTAGAGATTCATGATCCTAGAAATCTACGGTATTTCTAGGATCCCTATGGATTAATGATCCTATAAATCTAGGGTTTTTGTAATAACCCTAGAGATTCATGATAGTAGAAAGCTACGGTTTTTCTAGGATCCCTATGGATTCATAATCCTTGAAATCCATTGTTTTTCTTGGATCCTTAGGGATCTTTGAAATCCCCAGCATTCCTTTAATTGTGTTGTTTATGAAGAACGTTAGGGTATTTGAGGAGTAAGTGATATCTATGGTCTGTAGGTTTTCTGAGAATGCATAGAAGCTTTGCAGGGATTCAAGATTTACGTATTATTTATAATCCATTAGTTTTTCCAAAATGACTCAACGATATTTTAAATAAAAACTTACTTTGGTCTATCAATTACTTCAATGAATAATTCAAACTTAATGAGTCTTTGAACTTTACGCTGGACCAACAGATCATAAAGGATACCAGGGCACCTCAATATCTCGATGTTCTTCATTAAAAACACAAGACTTGAATGATTGTATACCTGGGAAGGCGAAACGGATAGCAAATCAGACTGAATAATATTTTTTGGGAGACTCAATCAGTCTGCTGGACTCTTATTTAAGGACTCGCGCGTGTCAAAAAATTCCAACATTATATTATTTTTTCGTGAATAGCCTTCATTCATATTTATTTATTGTTTTTCTTAATTTGAGAATAAATGTTTACTGCAATCGATCATTTATTATTACCCACTCAATACGGAATTCCAAATAAAAACGTACCTAGAATTTACTCATAGTAATCTGTCTAATCTTGATACATTTTTAAAGTAACTGTTGTGCTCCGATATACTTAACTTTTTACAGAAGTATGCTAATGAAGAATGTATTTTGTATTCATCGTTCTGAAAAAATTTTCGCTGAAAGCTTCACGTAAAGAATTACATGGGCATGCCATGAGAAAAATGTCTATTCTGTTCTTCATTTCGAAAAATTCTTCACTGAAATACGAGTATATACTAAATAAATAACGTTGGTACGTCTTACGAGAAATTTCTAAAGTGTTCATCGTTCTGAAAATTCTATACTATAATATATTAGCTGACATTCTATACTAAAATAAATTACAGAAGAATGTCATAAGAAAAATTTCTATGTTCATCGTTCTGAAATGTTTTATACTGAAATATATTACAGATGTATGCGATAAGAAAAAATTTTATTCTGTTCATTCGTTCTCAAAAATCCTTTACTAAAATATATTAATAAGAATGCCATGAGAAATTATCTATACTGTTCATCGTTCTGAAAATTTTTATAGTAAAACATATAACAGAATAATGCGAAAGGAAAAATTTCTATACAGTCCATCGCTCTGAAAAATTCTACACTAAAATATATTACAGAAGAATGCCGTAATAAAAATTATCTATACTGTTCATCGTTCAGAAAAATTCTATACTAAAATATATGTTCTTCATTGTAATTGTACGCATATAAACAAGAAAATTCTGCCATATTATAATAAAATATATTATAGAAGTATGCCATAAGAAAAATTTCTATACTGTTCATCGTTTTGAAAAATTCTATAATCAAGCCGCGCGAGGACATCACTGCATTTATTTTGTATTTCCCGCACGTCGGAAAACATGGAAAGATTTCTCCACTGGAACGGACGTGTCGCCGAGAACTTATACGTGGAGCGATAATGTCTGTTGGATTCAACAGACATTGTTTTGGTGATTCTTTGCACGTGTGTTATCGTGGCGATAGATAAAGATTCTCCGAGTTTCTTCAGTATTTTCTTCGTCCAAGTCAAAGGGTGAAGAGCCAAGTCTTCGTAGCGAACCAAAATGTATCTGGAATTTGAAATGTCAATAAATTATCATAAAATTTAATAATATTAATTATTTCAGTTCCAAGTAATTCAATTATGTCAGTGATGGAATATTCAGCGAATATTTGATGAGTGACTTCACAAATGATAAATTTCAATAAGATTAATGAATAATTAGAATTTAAATCATTATATTTTAAAAATTTAAATCATTAAATCAAAATACGTACGTACTTGTCGGGATAATATGTTTTAAAAATTGTCTCAACTTCTAAATCGCTTCTCAAACGCGAGCAAAATAATTCAGCTGAATGCGGAAAACCATTAAATTTCAAATAATTTGTTGAAGGAATAATCCCCCTTGGGTCCCGAACAAGATGCACTATTCTGATGTCCAAGTTCGGGTTGTTCTTCATGATGTCCAAAGCGACGCTCAGCTTGAGCGTGACCACCTTCAGGAGGTGGTTCTTCGACCTCTTGCACAGGAAGCTGTTCAGTTCTTTTTCAGCGCACAGAGATGAATCAGCTCGTTGATTTTTGAAACAATAATCTAGAGGGAAAAGATTTTCATACATTGGGTCGACATCAAAATTGCACAGCATCACTTGCTGTAGATAATTTGATAAATAAATTTCCGATTGGTTGGAAGGGAATTTGAAATGGAGTTTTCGTAGTACCGGTTCGGAAGTTGTGAAAGTTCTTGGAATGGAAGACAACAAATCCATTGTGAAAGAGGATCCTGATCGCACTTGTGTCCAGAGTAAGAAAATTTTTGCGTCCATTTTCCTTTCAATCTCTGGAATTAAATCCGACACTCTTCTCGAATTTTCAGTTGTCCTGAAAAAAGTCAGGTAATGTCTCAAAAAATAATTTTTAATCTTATAAATTTTTTTAACAATTTCATGGAACTAACTCTTCTTGTCAAAATTTCTTTCACACAAAGAATATGTCTATTGTTAATGCCGTTGAAGGATCATAAAGGATATTAGAGCGCTAAGCGACAATACAATTTTACTCAGTAATTAATTATCGGATGTGAAATTTTGCAGGTAGAGTTTACAAAAATTATGTGGAGTTACGAAACTGGTTAGGCGGATCGTCCCGTTTAAAAAATATCGAAATAATGAAGCCACGAAAATTTGGTGGAAAATTATTTTTTTTTCGTAGCTTTTATGTCTGAAAAATACTTGAAATTTTTCTTCGTTTATCATCATTTCTTTCCCAAGAATCGTTTTACACTTAAAACGCGGCTCATGGCGAACAAGAGAGCAGAAATAGCGAATAAGAAATGATTTTAAAATCCCTTAAAGTAGAATCGATTCCTCTTTACGTTACCTGTTTGAATGGGTCATAGGCTATTTCGAATAATATCTAATTCATACCATGAACTACAAAGAATTAATTTTTACTTTACTTGCCGACGCTAATTAAAGGAGCGAAAGAAATTTTGAGAACCAGTTGCAATTAAATTCCAAGTTCCAAGACCAACAGCCTAGCCTGTATTTTATATCGATAGCGTTTGACTTTATTATGCAATTTAAATCGATAGCGTTCGACTTTATTATGCTATTTAAATCGATAGCGTTTGACTTTATTATGCTATTTAAAGCGACAGCGTTTGATTTTATTATGTGATTTAAATCGATAGCGTTTGACTTTATTATGTAATTTATTTCGATAGCGTTTGGCTTTATTATGTAATTTATATCGATTGCGTTTGACTTTATTATTTAATTTAAATCGATTGCGTTTGACTTTATTATGTAATTTAAATCGATAGCGTTTAACTTAACTTGCCACTAAAGAAGCGAAGAAATTTTTGAGAACCAATTAAAATCAAATTTCAAGTTTAATGACCAACAGCCTTACCTGTATTTTATATGAATAACGTTTGACTTTACCTGTCGCCTTTTGTTAGAGAAGCGAAAGAATTTTTGGAAAGCAATTGAAATCAAATTCCAAGTTCTATGACCAACCTGTAATTTATATCGATAGCGCGGGAGGCTCTGATAGATCTGATATAGATCTGTTGACGCTCTCGATGATGAAGTTCGGTAGTGATGATACTAATGTAGGTGGTCGTCACATTGAACAATACCAGCGTGAGTAGTAAAGATGAAGCCAAAGACAAAATTGTGATTGATTTCAGCGTTCCGAAGTGAAGTGTTCGAAACCACAAGCGACTTGCATAAGTTGCAAGCCAAACCCGCGATGTGTTCCACGTGGCGTTCATATCACTCCGCCACTATGATAAAGATTAGTAAATAGGTTTTATTTAAAAGCGTTTTAAGGCAATAATAGTATTTTAATTTCTTAATAACGTTTTAATGCTTGAACTTGCTTTTTTAGTTGAGTTCAACTCTGGAATATTGAAGCTACTTAGCTCTTTGTGGCGCACCCAATGGTTGATGCGAATGATGCCGAATACACTTATCACAGAATTTATTGGCTCGATAAATGAGTTATAAAGTCTAGTTCAAGTTGAGGATAAAATACGATGTTTTCTGATGACGAACGTTCGAGAAAATATATTTATTCATCGATATGATGCGGAAAACTGCCGTTACATGCCATTTCACCTTGTATTACAGGAAAAATTTCATATTTATTTCAAAATTTTGATAAAGGAAAATGAATTAAAATGAAAATTTTCCTTGAAATTGTCCGATACATCGATTGTGAAGTCACAAGAATTAGGGTGAGTTGGTAGTTTGAATCTAAATCCTGCTGAAAATCAACACTAAAACGTAACAAAGCATGTAGAGTGCATTTGAGTGGCAACTCATCATATAGGCATGCTTCTTCACTGGATCTAGAACACGTTTATAAACATTCTTAACAACAAAATTTAAAATAAATAATGTAAACAAAATGTACCGAACAAAGGACAAATTGAAGTGAATCAATAAGCACTGAAAACCCTTAAGATTAACAACTTGATAAGAACAAATGACGTTACTAGTTAAGCATTGCTTATTCAAATTTTTTTTCATTGAAAATATTTAGGACTTCTAACGATTGTTTCAGGTGTGGGAATTGAAATCATACATTTTAAAGTCTTTATCACTGTCCGCCAGTCGTTTGGCATGAATTTATGTAGCATAAATGACTGGATATGTAAGGATATTGAACATACGACGGCTACTACCTTGATGCTCGGTTATCCTCGAATATAATTTGTCCCAGAATATAGTTTACATAGTGTAATACAAACGTGTGTCGATGCGCACCGCTCACAACTAGATTTCTAAACAAGAAACATTGCTTTTAAAATGGATAAGTACCTATTTGCCGCTAGAATGAATCAATATTGAATTTTAAATTTCAAATACACTCCGCTTAACATTAGGGAAACATTTCCTGCAATTTTTTCTACTTTTCTATAATTTCGTGAATTAGGTTTAAATCTTCATTTTTACATTACACATTCAATATTATCCACAAACTTGTTCTAGACCTCATGATGGAGCTGCATTTTCTCTAAAAGATTGTCATTTATTCTTAGTCGATATAACGATCTATTTCAAGGATACTTATAAATTTATTGCTATTTCCTTCAGCAGAATTTTGGAATAAATATGGACGTTATATTTCCTGTAATAAAAGGTGATAATGCACGGAATATCCCTTTTCCTGGTAAAATCCTTGAACAGATTCATTAATTCGTACGTTCTTCACCTGGAAACATCCTTTTTCATCCTATAGGCAAAACTTTTCATCCCAAATATTTCATCCTAAAAGTTTCATCATAAAGGTTACAATGAAACGATTGTTTCAAACCTAAACATCTAAAGAAACAGTAAACCCTGTAATGAGTCATCAATTTCGGCAGGAGGTGAATTTTGGTTTAATTTTGATTATTTTTATTTAGTGATTATTTGACCACATAAACACGAAGCTATGAATTTAAAAACATATTGACATTTAAGTGTAGCGTAAATAGAAAGATGGCTTATAAAATTGACCTTGCGATAAAGCTGTTGTAATTAAGTATTTTAATTATTAATCACAATGTAATTACTCATAAATTTAGTCGAAAACTGTGGCCTTTAGTGTTTCCATGATTTCAATGAAGATGCAAATATTTTATACATTCAACTACGATATTCAATTCCGTCACGAATTCAACCATGATGTGTTGCATGTTAATCAAATATTAAATTAGGATATGCAAATTCATCACAATTTTAGCCAATATATGCTACTCCATCGCTTCACAGCTGGTACTTATAACCCATATTCAGATGCAAGTCACAACAATTGCACCAAAATACCGCTTAAAAATCCCGGAATCTGGTCCCGATGGAAATATCTGCATTCGATATTCGAATGTTTTATCATAGTGACTGCTTTAACGGTTCTTGCTACATTCGCAACCTTCGTTACGTCTGAATTTCAGCTACAAAGGCGAGATCATTTGCGATCAAATAACATTAGATTTCTTAGGTGAGTAACATTTTATCGTAAAATTTTCCAACATTTAATTTTTGTTAGATTTTTAGAGTAATGCCCAGGGCCTATACTTTCAAAAAAAGTTAAGAGATCGTAAGTTCATCAGCCAATCATTGACGGCCTTTCAAGCAAAATCCACCAATCATAGACAAGAAAATAGTGCGTAAGTACTTACGTTCACTTAGCAAATTTTGAAAGTATGGCCCCAGAGATTCTTAAATAGTTAATGTTTTTCTTTTTATTGCATCAACATATTTCAGATATATTTGTTCGTAGAGTGTTTACAATTGAAAATAAAAGGTTGTTTTTTATGTTAATATATTTTAATACAATTTTGAATCTTTCCAGGCAAACAAAAAACTACACATCAAATTCGGTTTTAATTCCATGGATTGAAAGACGAAATAATGCTAAAATAATCCTTCTCTGGACACAAGTACGATCAGGATCCTCTTTCACAGCGGATTTATTGTCTTCTTTTCCTAATACTTTCATGACTTCGGAGCCCGTGCGTTTTAAACTAGGGATTAAATTCCCCTCTAATGAATCAGAACATTTTTTATCGAGTTATTTAATGCAAGTGATGTTATGCAACTTTGACATGGACCAAACGATTGTGGAATTTCTACACAAGGATTTCTGTTTTCAAAGTCAACGGAAACTATTTTTCCCGTGCGCTGAAAAGGAACTGAACAGCTTCCTGTGCAAGAGGTCGAAGAACCACCTCCTGAAGGTGGTCACGCTCAAGCTGAGCGTCGCTTTGGACATCATGAAGAACAACCCGAACTTGGACATCAGAATAGTGCATCTTGTTCGGGACCCGAGAGGGATACTTGCTTCGTCGAAATATATTAAACTTGAAGATTTTCTACACAAAGCAGAATTTTTTTGCTCACGTACTAGAAGTGATTTGGAAGCAGCAGGCATCTTAAGAACCAGCAATCCTGACAAGTACGTACGAAATTAACACTTTTGCTGTTGTGGCGCGGTTCGGAACATACTGTTTCCTAAAATTTTGACTTAGCGTGATTTACATATAATTAAGTACGATAAGATAACGGGATGTTGGTTTCCATTGAATCGAGCTCCTAATTTAACGGTAGAGTGAGGACTATATCGTTTAAATGTAAATTAGCGTTTGATTAATTCACTATTATAAGATTAACTATTAAGGTAATGTCTGACTAGTTTATTAGACTGAGAAAGATGATTAAATTAATGGTTTACTAGTTCATTAGACTAAGAAATATGTGTGCATCGATGATCGACTAATTTCGTTAGACGGAGAAAGATGATTTAATAGTTGATTGACTAGTTCTTTAGTAAAGAAAAATAAGATGAAATGAATGGTTTGTTATGGAGAAGCATATACCTGACTGAGCTGAGACCTCGACCATAAGAAATTTTCTCAACAGATCAAGCATTATTAGTTTATGATATTTCTAATTGTTTCATGCATAAAATCTAAAAAATTATTTGCAATCGCAGGTTACTAGCTAAATATTTATAAAACATTTAAAAATTAATCATTCATGCTTCTGAATTTCAACAGAAAATAAAGCGTAATTGAATCGCAGTAAAAGTTTCTAATGATCATTTGCTTGGTCAAATAAATCCACAATTGTTAGGCTAATGTCTCATTATTCCAGAGCGCGATTATTTCATTATTTTTTTCCAGGTACATCTTAGTTCGCTATGAAGACTTGGCTCTGCACCCTTTGACTTGGACGAAGAAAATACTGGAAAAACTCGGTGAACCAACAACAATTAAAACAATAAGACACGTGCAAAGAATCACCAAAACTATGTCGCTGGAATCCAACACAAAACTTTTCTCGACATCGAAGTTGTCGACGGCGCGTCCCTTCCAGTGGAGAAAAATTTCCAGGTTCGCCGAGGTGCTGGAAATTCAGAAGACGTGCGGCGATGTCCTTACGAGGCTCCAGTATAGGATTTTTAATGATGAAGAACAATACAAGAATTTATCTTATGAGATTATGGTAAACTGAATATTGATCTAAATTATGTAATAAACACCAATGGGATGGGAATGAAATTTTCGCCATAAGTTTTTTCCAGGTTCGCCGAGGTGCTGGAAATTCAGAAGACGTGCGGTGATGTCCTTACGAGGCTCCAGTATAGGATTTTTAATGATGAAAAACAATACAATAATTTATATTATAACATAATTCTGTGATGTGTTATCCTAAATCATGGAAAGCTGTAAAATGTAGCCCCAGTCGGTTTCCAGGTTCGCCGAGGTGCTGGAAATTCAGAAGACGTGCGGTGATGTCCTTACGAGGCTCCAGTATAGGATTTTTAATGATGAAAATCAGTACAAGAATTTATCTTATAAGATTATGGTCAACTGAATAGTAAAAATATTATATATAGCTGAGCATAATAAACACTCACGGGATGGGAATGAAATTTTCGCCATAGGATTTAAGGTTTTATTCTTTTATGATATGATAAGAGTAAGGAAATCGAGGAAATTACCTCTCTGTATACTGCGCATCGCCTTTCGCCTTGATGGCCATATACGTGAAGAGGTTGCGCGCTATTATCACTTCAGTCTATCATACAGTATGTGGAATAATACAAAAAATACGCTTAGATTATAATGTAATATCACTGCCAAGTGACGAGGTATCGCACTTTTACTAAGAAAATATTGAGTTATAAATGAAGGATTTAACCGACGGTCGGCCCAAAGATATGACCAGCATTCAGGGACCGGCCGGGAGGTGAAAAAATTACGGGTTATTGTTTTCTTCCAATTTAACCCAAGAAACCCGCACCACATTCGGAAAAATGGAGCAACGGTTTATTTTCACGGGGCGGATGGCAACTAGACCGTTTTTTCCTTTATTTCGAACAGTGAGCACAGCATCCTGACTACTGGCATGTAGCAATTACAAGCTCCTATATAATCCTTGCTTAGTTATTGGTTTACTTATTATATACATCCTACTATTTTCTGTACATGTAGTTCTATCAGAAAATATTTACCATTTATATCTGGTGGATTATCTATGTAGGATTTATCTGAGGCTCACCGGAATGTTCTTTGGAGGTGACTCTAATTTTGAACGTACAAGGTGGATTAAATTAACTCCATACATTTGTTTAAGGTCTAATCAACGTAGATGGATGTTTAGGGTCTCATTAATTACGACCCTCATTTTTCTCCTATGTCCTTTGTCACTTCACGTTTTTTGTAAATTAAAAAAAATCTTACGAGAAAAATGTTTTTATTTCAGCGATTTACATTTGACTACGAAGTTTCAGAAAGATCGGTCATACAGTTTAGGAGATAATTCTTAGAGGAGACATTCAACGTAAGACATTCCTTAAGTAAAATCCGGTATTTCCTCCGTATTATTCGCTTCCTATATTAAATTAAACAGTGGAGCCATTCACATACCGTTGCTCACTATTTATTCATCAATGGTTTTTCAGAAACATTTGTATTCCAAAAAAAGCTAGGTCACCTTTCAATACATTTTCCTATACGTTTCATAACTTCCAGAAAGTTCCAGGATTGGAAGTTTGAGAATTTTCATTTTGAAGCTCCAAGTTTTGCTGCTCGGCCCTAGTGATGACGACTCAGAAGAAAATGACGACTCAGACGACTCAGAAGAAAATTCAGACGACTCAGAATGAGAAGATCCAGTGAACACATTCTTCAACATCTTCTTTCTCCGTCCACTGCATTCGCTTTGTGGAGAAGCGGAGGTTTCGTAATCTGAACTTCCCTTAGTTCTCGTTGAGCCTTCACGCGACTTTCTTCCAAATTTGTTTGCCCAAAATGCGCTCTCTTTCCAGGTAGGTTTCTTATGGCAACAGTTTGTCTCACAAACTGGAACTTCATTGGAGGCTGAGCCACAGACTAATTTATACTCAGTTGAACTGGAGTTGAGGGTGGCCATGTTGTCCGCCATGGCGGTCAGGATGTCGTTGATTAAACTGATGTTTTTCAAACTTCCAGTCTTGAAGCAGCTACTTGGTGGATCATTGGATGGAGGCTCGATGCTGCTGCTGCTAGGTTGTGTACTGCTATCAGAATGTAGAGTCCCGATGCTTGGTGGTTTCGTTCCGAATTGAAACTTTCCAGAGTTAGGACTGAACAGATTACAAGACCGACGATTTTTGTTGTTTGGATTTCTCGCGTCCGAATTTTTTTCGTTTCCAAATACCTCGTACTAAGTCGCTCCGCTGCAGCCATAATCCTGTACGTTGATCATAATACATTGTGGAACTGTCTCTTCACTTATATCAACCTTGCACATGTTTTCGTGATTATTTTCCTTCAGTCGGGTTCCACTAGAAGCTCCGTCTAATTTCTCATTGAAAATCTTTCTTTGCGTTTCTCCGCATGGATCATAGCAGTCAGACGAACAGCAGGGGCATTCATACCAATAATTTGTATTTTATGAGCAAAAATCTTCGGTTGTGCCGCAAGTTTGTTCCTAGAACTTGTCGCAGTCTATCGTACTGCTTGTGCTGCTGGTATCATTTCTGCAAAAATCTTTTTGGGTCGTCGTCGAAGATATTTCGCAAAATCCCAAGTTCTTCAGTAAATCATTAACTTATCGATGGACTTCGCTTATTGGTACTTGGTTCTCCATGTTTGTAGATATCATCAATTCACAAGGGAGAAATTTGACGCCGAATTTCTGAAAATGTCCTGAAAGTTGAGCCTATATACTCCTTGGTATTGTTGATACCTGAGCTATATCCGTCCAATTTGGAATATTTTTTGAAATTTTGTAATTAATCGCTTTGAAAAACATGTTTGCGGATGCGTAACGCATTATTATGCAAAAAATGTAACTCTAATAATTCGTTGATTTGTTAAGGCATGCGCTTTACAGTTTATCAATTCTTAATTACTTCTCAAATTTTTGATCTAAAATCGTTACCCGAGATCAGTATTCCTGGTTTGCCCGGTCTTGAACATTTATGTTATTTTAAAATCCCAATTCAGTCATTGCCGTAATCACCTAAATAATAATTAATCTTAATTATTGTGGTTAATAACCATTTACTAACTGTATTTACTATTTTTTGTAAGAATTCACTATCTTAATCCATTTCTTGTGAGCAATATATGTAATCATGTAAAATTGAGTTTTGAACAATTTTTTAGCAAAATTTCGTCGCTGAGAGGATGTTGTGGTTTAGATCAAAATTAAGTGGATTGTATTAAAATAAGACGAATTTTTAATCGAAGTCATTTTCTAGTGTTGTTAAGGTTATTTAATTTGCTTTTTTCGTTTGGTCCAGAATGAAAATTTCCATCAATACATAATACATACACTACACATCGGTATAATGTATACAAACACTACATACACATCAGTGAGGTTGTTGCTGTGTGAACAAATTCATACACAATAAAGTAATTAAATAAATAAAGTAATAAAGTAATAAAGTAATTTTCGATTTTAATCCCTTTTAATTTTGCCTTTTTACTTGAGATGTCTTTTTATTCCGTGGCACTTCTTAGTAGCTTAGCGAAAAATAAACTTTATCGATCCATTTAGCTATTATTGTGTTTATATATGAGTGTAGAATTGAAATTTTTGTGTAGGATGGATAATGGTTATAGCATCTTGGCTGTCACGGCTTAAGTTTTGAGATAAAATTATTTCTTTAATCGTGTACAACAAAAAATTTGCATTAGATGACAGAATTTTCTTATTGAAACGCGTACGAATAATAATGACCAGAGAATATATTATATTCCAACTAGCAAGGAATCAAAATTCTTCTGATGCCGTTTACAGATAAAAAGGCAGGTCTCAGGAAGGATTTATAATATATTTAACGACGTTTCGAATGTATCAACATTAATTTTCAAGTAAATAGAAGCATTAAAGAATGAAATTTTGGTGGACATAAGTAAATAATACACGTAAATAGGATACAACGAGGAAATTTTAAACGAAAATGACTCTGAAAACTATCTCAAAATTCAGACAATTTCGGTAATTTGAAAACAAATAGTTGTAATCGATTAATAGCTGTTAGCATCATCTAAAGAATTTTGATGTCGTGCAACTTGTACTATAATGCATTCTCTGGTCATTATTCGTACGAGTTCCAACAAAAAATTCTTGCACAATAAAGTAATTTTCGATTTTTATCAGCCTTTTCACATGAGATGTCATTTTATTCCGTGGTACTTCTTTGTAGCTCAGCGAAAAGTAAACTTTATCGATCCAATTAGTTATAATTGTGTTTATGAGTGTAGAATTGAAGTTTTTGTGTAGAAGAAACTATTCGATGCCGCAAGTTTAAATTTATAGAGGGACATATTAAAATCTAAGCCACGTTGTATTGAAAGAAATAATTTGTGAACGGAGCCGTTGGTTATAGTTTGGGACGTCCAAAAATTGTCAAAATGATAAGGAAAATTGATAATCCGAACTCAATTTCCTTAACCGGATTCAATAAATAACTTGAATTTCCGACATAAAATGTGAAAATACAAGCAACGCGAGTTTTCCTTATGAAATTATTGATCGTGATATCTGTTCGTTAGACGCATTTCGTCGATAAAGGTTTTGATCGATGCCTTCGTAATAATATCGAAATTAAAATGAAACTTGAACGAATGCACGAATTAAGTTGAAGTTTAGGATGTTAAAAAATCACTTTAGTTTAGTTTCATTAGTTTATTTTAAAATAAGTTGATCGTGCCACGCACGAACAACATATTGCACTAAGCGCAGAACATTGAATATTCAAGAAAAAATATTGAAATACTAAAGAAAAATTCTTGAAATATTAAAGAAAAAATCTTGAAAAGTTTAGAAAAAACTTGGATTACTCGCAGTCACGAGAATGTTATCTAAGGGAAACACTTTACCTGCAACTGCATTGGACAGCAAGCGGATCAACTTGAATTATAAAGAAAAGTCATCGAAGTTCACAAAAGTTTTGACTTCAGCATCTAGTCTATTTCTGATGCTAGTGTTCCTGAACACAATCAACACATACATCAATATCATATCTGTTGAACGTCACGAAGTTCATCACCAGGTCTCCTCCGCAAAAGTTTTCACTGTTTCTCAACGAAAAAAATACGTTAACAGGTGAGGCTTTGGGGTTAAATTCACCATCATTTACGGTTATCTCTAATGGCATCACGAATATCAGTGTGTGTAAATTAATTCAGAATTGTGTTTCCTTGCTTTTCCCAATATTATTTTTGTGAATCCATGTATGAACAATATATTTAAACGGAAGTATACAGTAAATGGCGTCAAATTAACACATTCATAAAGTATAATAAACATATGGGAGCAGATGAAGAATCGTTTTGAAACTAAATTTTTTGTTCCGGCACGGATGAGAAATGTGCAACGTATGAAAGATGTGCAACGTATGAAAGATGTGCAACGTATGCAAGATGTGCAACGTATGAAAGATGTGCAACGTATGAAAGATGTGCAACGTATGCAAGATGTGCAACGTATGCAAGATGTGCAACGTATGCAAGATGTGCAACGTATG